>NC_079192.1:145926255-146226255 GCF_029499605.1 Hyla sarda
CCATTAAAAGAGTGAAATGGAGTCAATTACAGGGATCCCTGAGTGCCCTACTGATTTATTTAGACTTCACTCTTTAGATCTATCTACTTTGTGTACAAAATAATAACTTCTTTGGTGTTGCCTAAAGTCAATTCAGAAAACAATTATTATTATTACTATCATAAATACTACTACTACCACTAATAATACTGTTCTGATGATGATCATGATTATAATAAAAGTAATAATAATAATGATAATAATAATAATAATAATAATAAGCAGCCATAGGACACTAGCGTTCTAAAAAGAGCGCTTTATTAGGTGTTATTTCAACAACCTTTGTAATGAATTACACTATCTTCAGAGTGACTGCTAAAACAATTTTTACATAATAATATTTAATATGGAAATACCATCATACATGCCTATTAATAAATAATACAAACAGTACAGTTCGATAACATCTATTACCCTACAGGTGTGGCATGAATGCAGAAAAATCACTGGCTTACTACTCGAATTATTCTATATGACCACTAGAGCAGGTGCCACCCTGAGACCTGCTCCTCAATGACAGACAGGATCACCCAGTCATCGAGATCACTACTGCACATAAAGAAGGAAAAATAAAGACCGACAGACAGATAGGTGGAGACATAGACAGAAAGGACAGATAGATGGGAAGATAGACAGATAGATAGATAGATAGATAGATATGAGACAAACATATGAAGATATATATATATATATATATATATATATGATATATATATATGATATAGATAATTGATAGATTGATAAATAAATAAATACATAGATAGATAGGCAGGCATACAGACAGCTAGATAGATGGATAGATAAATATATCAATAAATAAATAAATAAATAGATGATAGGTAGAATATAGTAAGGATAGATGCATAGAATATAGTAAGGATAGAAAGATAGATAGATAGATAGAATATAGAAAGGATAGAAAGATAGATAGACAGAATATAGTAAGGATAGATAGATAAATAGATAGAATATACTAAGGATAGATAGATGGAATATAGTAAGGATAGATAGATGGAATATAGTAAGGATGGATAGAATATAGAAAGGATAGATAGATAGAATATAGTAAGGATAGATAGATAGATAGATAGATAGAAAATTGTAAGGATAGATAGAATATAGTAAGGATAGATAGAATATAGAAAGGATAGATAGATAGATAGATAGATAGAATATAGTAAGGATAGATAGATGGAATATAGTAAGGATGGATAGAATATAGAAAGGATAGATAGATAGATAGAATATAGTAAGGATAGATAGATAGATAGATAGATAGATAGATAGAAAATAGTAAGGATAGATAGAATATAGAAAGGATAGATAGATAGAATATAGTAAGGATAGATAGATAGATAGAAAATAATAAGGATAGATAGAATATAGTAAGGATAGATAGATGGAATATAGTAAGGATAGATAGATAGAATATAGTAAGGATAGATAGATAGAATATAGAAAGGATAGATAGATAGAATATAGTAAGGATAGATAGATAGAATATAGAAAGGATAGATAGATAGATAGATAGATAGAATATAGTAAGGATAGATAGATAGATAGATAGATAGATAGATAGAAAATAGTAAGGATAGATAGAATATAGTAAGGATAGATAGATAGAAAATAATAAGGATAGATAGAATATAGTAAGGATAGATAGATGGAATATAGTAAGGATAGATAGATAGAATATAGTAAGGATAGATAGATAGAATATAGAAAGGATAGATAGATAGAATATAGTAAGGATAGATAGATAGAATATAGAAAGGATAGATAGATAGATAGATAGATAGATAGAATATAGTAAGGATAGATAGATAGATAGATAGATAGAAAATAGTAAGGATAGATAGAATATAGTAAGGATAGATAGATAGAAAATAATAAGGATAGATAGAATATAGTAAGGATAGATAGATGGAATATAGTAAGGATAGATAGATAGAATATAGTAAGGATAGATAGATAGAATATAGAAAGGATAGATAGATAGAATATAGTAAGGATAGATAGATAGATAGAAAATAGTAAGGATAGATAGAATATAGTAAGGATAGATAGATGGAATATAGTAAGGATAGATAGATAGAATATAGTAAGGATAGATAGATAGAATATAGAAAGGATAGATAGATAGAATATAGTAAGGATAGATAGATAGATAGAAAATAGTAAGGATAGATAGAATATAGTAAGGATAGATAGATGGAATATAGTAAGGATAGATAGATAGAATATAGTAAGGATAGATAGATAGAATATAGAAAGGATAGATAGATGCTGCTCAGAGCTCATGTGTATACACGGAATATCCGTCAAGACTTGTGAAACATTTCTTTTGTTTGTATCCACAGCTGATATAATAGCTGTATAACATTTCTATGTATTGTCTATTGTGCTGCGGTGCTGGAGACTCTACATTGTGTGGGATAAGTGTGACTGTCTCTTGGTATCTCTATATACAGGACACAGTATATATTAACAGACTGGCTGAAATGACGTGATCGGTATTGTTGTCAATGAGCAAACAGGTCAGGTTCCCTCTTGTACAACACAAGATACAGTCTTCTAGAGGCTATAATGCTCCTCTATAAAGTCATCAGCATGAATGATCTTATATATCATCAGACATCATTGTAATAAAAGCTGCATTATATTCTATTAGATTGCATTATAAATGCACCGACAACCTGGTATAAATGCATATCTGCTGCAATGTATCTGTAGCTTGTAGGGATTGCAACATGACAAACAACTGCACAGATCAAAGTCTATAGCCAAATCTACCCAGAAAAACATGTCTTTTACTTTCTCTTTATTCACCACAGACACCTGTGATACCTTTATCTATTCATCTATCTATCTATCTATCTATCTATCTATCTATCTATCTATCTCATATCTATCTATCTATCTATCTATCTATCTATCTATCTAATATCTATCTATCTATCTATCTATCTAATATCTATATCTATCTATCTATCTATCTATCTATCTATCTAATATCTATCTATCTATCTATCTATCTATCTATCTATCTATCTATATCTATCTCATATCTATCTATCTATCTATCTATCTATCTAATATCTCTCTATCTAATATCCATCTATCTATCTATCTCATATATATCTATCTAATATTTATCTATAAATGCACAGGGCACACACACACACACACACACACACACCTCTATCTATCTGTCTGTCTATCTATCTCATATCTATCTATCTATCTATCTATCTATCTCATATCTCTCTATCTAATATCTATGTCTAATATCTATCTATACATACACAGGGCACACACACACACACACACACACACACACCTCTATCTATCTGTCTGTCTTTCTGTCTCTCTATCTCATATCTATCTATCTATCTATCTATCATCCATTCATATGAGTATCAAAACACACACACACACACACACACACACACACACACATACACACACATTACACACCACACACACCACACATACACACACACACACACACACACACACACACACGCGTAATAGACCGGTGTTTCCCAACCAGGGTGCCTCCAGTCATTGCAAATTACAATTCCCAGCATGCCGGGATTTGTAGTTTTGCAACAGCTGGAGGCACCCTTGTTGTGAAACACAGTAATAGACAGACACACAGATTCATACACACACGTATATATGTAATAGACAGACATACACAGATTCATACACACACACACACACACACACACACACACACACATATATATGTACTGTAATAGACAGACATACACAGATTCATACACACACACACACACACACACACACACACACACACACATATATATGTACTGTAATAGACAGACATACACAGATTCATACACACACATACATTTCTGTATTCCTACAGCAATTGGCTAGGCAGTGTGCACAGAGTCCCCCACCCCCAGGCAGCCCAGAGGATTCAGCAGGGTAGAGGTACTAACTGAGTGACGCTGCTGTTGACCTCTGTAGATCGGTGGACCTTGTTTGCATGCCCACTACCCTCAGCTGTGTGCCAAATGTCACCCCTCTACTTTTCCCAGCTCCTAATGTGCCTGTAGCCCAGAGTTCATCCAAGGTGTGTGTGTTTATTCCCAGTGCTTCCTGGCTGCAGTTAGATCTGCTTACCCCTGTGATCCGCAGCACATTAACAGATTTCATGGCAAGTTGCCTCTTTGACATCCCAGGCAGGTTTACATCCTAGATTTGCCCCTAGGAACAGAAGAAAAATGCTATCTGCATACTTTCATATGAGAGACACAGAGGCAGACTCTGGAGATGTGTCCAGTCCTGTAAGACATCAAACATCAAGGATATGGAGATTCATTTTATTCAGTGCAAAAAAGAAAAATCTACTATACAAGAATGAGTTCTCCTTGGTCAGGCTGGGCAGGTTCTCCCATCATCATCATGATAATCCTCTGTTGGGTTGCTGTTTCCCGGTCTTCAGTAGATCTGTGCAGTATCCATTTCCAGGCAGCCCCCTGCTCCAGTAGCAGCAGCATCCTGTCCATCCTGGGGTCCGGTCATTGTTGATGCAGCAATATTCAGCCTGTATCCAGTAGATAATTGTATAGAGGTAATAAGGAGAAGCAGCTGCTATTATTTGGGAGCCAGGGCTGGATGCAGCGCTATGGCTGAACCTTGCCTTGCATTTCAGGATGCTTCTTGCATGTGAATAGCTGGCTGCCTTGTTATGGATCTGGAAGGCAATGAAAGAGAATCAGTATGCAAATTGTTTCAGTTACAATCGAAAGGTTCGATCTGGAGTTGCTGCGGAAGTTGATGTCAGCTATCTCTGCATAGGGCTGCATGTGCCTCCTTCATTCAGCTGGGCCTTGTGGCCCCTGCCAGATCTCAGGCTCTAATTAAAAGCACCAAGCTATGGATGCTGCTTATCATTTAGCTGGGTGTGGATAGATTACATTACATGGTATTTATTAGGCAGCAGGTGTTAGTGGTTGTGCAGGAATAAAACATTTATAAATGGTTAAATGCTTACACTGAAATAAGTTGATTAGGTTTGCTGCCTCAGTCCTCCTGTTCATGCAATATGGGCTCTGGATCAATATGCTTTTACTGTAACACCAGTGATTGCAGGAATCACAGCTCTTATTCTTTTAAAGGGACAGGAAGCCTTTGCCTGACAATTTACACAGCTGAAAGGTCCGAGGGAAAGCTTCCCAAAACAGCATCTCTGGCATTGGATCATTATATAGCATCCTAGCAGCACATATACAAGGTCCTTTGCATTCCTAAAACAGGCTGGACAAAGGGTCAGAGTGAATTATATTTTGTTAAAAATGTTCTATCATTTATTTATAGACAGATTTATCATCTATCTATCTATCTATCTATCTATCTACCTATCATATATATATATCTATTTCTCTATGCATTATCTATCCATCCATTATCTATCTATCAATCATCTATCTATCCATTATCTATCTATCAATCATCTATCTATCTATCTATCTATCTAATATCCATCTATTATCTATCTATTTATCTATCTATCAATTATCTATCTATCTATCTATCCTCCATCTTTCACCTATCTATCTATCTATCTATCTATCTATCTATCCATCTATCACCAATCTATCTATCTATCTATCTATCTATCTATCTATCCATCTATCACCAATCTATCTATCTATCTATCTATCTATCTATCTATCCATTATCTATCTATCTATCTATCCATCTATCTATCATCCATGATTATATGTATATATGTCTTAATGTGTAGAAAGCATCTCCTACAATATTATTTATTGTATCAATCAACATTATACTATACAGTCAATGTACTAATCATTGAAACAATAATATAAATTATGTAGTATGTATGACTAAGATGGAATATAAATGCAATGCAGCAAAGGCTGCCCAGGCATGCTGGGAGCTGTAGTTTTGCAACAGCTGGAGACGCACTGTTTGGAAAACACTGCCCTACAGTATAAGGTGTATTAAATGTGCCCTACAGTACACAATATGTACAATATAGTATATATTTACAATACACCATACATTCAGTACAGCACGCAATATACAAAATACAGGCCAGAGCAGACAATACATGCAGCATATACTGTAGTTTACAATACAAACAGTAAATACTAAAATATGCACTTTATTTAATATACACTATAATACACACTAAATACAAAAGACACAACAATATATAATTCATGCAACATATGCTATATATGGTAAAACAACAGTGCATGTTATATATAATATACTGAGTTAAAGGTATATGTCCATATAATAAAACACAATTTCATATGATAATTCTGGGCCTAGTCCAATCTAGTGCATGTGTCACTTACATGTCTCTTTTAATTAGTAATATCCATCACAATCACCTGTATATTGTCTCTGGCTATCACTCTATTCCTCCATTAAAGGCAACACAATGGGCTAGGAATGGGATTGATAATGCAGTGACCTTTAGGATCTTCAGATATATCTGCTGACTGACCCCTGGCTGTGACCTTTACTAGCCTCAATCTCCCTATAGTGTCCACACACACACAGCATCCCCCTGCAATGTGTTCCTTAATATTACATACACAGGCAGACAACAGCACCCATCAGTAGTGATCACATTGCTCTCTCTTACCAGCAAACATTCCAGCAATAGACATAATCCTCCAACAATTTATGACCAGTAATATTTGTCTATTTCTATACCTTTTTTTCTTTGCCTTTTATATAAATTTTTTTGGAATAATTTTTATTTATTTATTTATATATTTGTTTGTTTATTTATCTATTACATTTCATGTTTGCTTTGAAAACAGCATTTCATACACAGAGGTATGCTATGCAGGCTATGTATTTTGGGATATGTGAATAGAAGGCTTGCATATACAAAGAAGGCACCAGGCAGAGAGGTAGGCTAGAGCTCAGGCAATGACCAGAACATTTCTATAGGGGTCAAGAACACAATAGGCAAGGCGTTTAGTATTCCTTGACAATGAACAAGCCACCGTCATATAGTAATATCTGTGGCTTTGCTTGATAATAATTAGATTTTTCCTTTAGTCCTTGATGCATCATCCAAAGCATCATTGCAATTCTTGGTAAAAAGCTGAGGATGCTGATTTCTATAGGACATGCAGTGGGAGTGATATAAAGCTTCACCATGACCACAAGGCCTTAGACTGTGGTCATTTCAAGGAAACCTAATTTACAGGGGTCAACATCCCTCAGCCCAAATATACATTGTGATCTGGCTCTTTGGAGAAACAAATACTGATCTGGTGTCTTTGCTACAGGCAAGTGGCACTTTAGAGGCTTCTGGCTCTCTAAGCTGACCATCTGTCATTCAATTAAGGTTTCAAGCCAGCTGATAGGGGAGCAGAGGGTTAGCGACCCCAGGACAAAACGTTCTGCTGCCTCCAAGCAGAGAAGTGCAAATGTTAAATGTTCTACACTACCCTGGACCTGTCCTAGTGAGTGGGTTTTGCTGCAGCTAAGCACATCTTGCAAGAGACCAACAGAGGCATCAGTCATTAGCACTCAGGATCCCTCCCAGGAGCAGTCCCCACTCTGCAAGTGCGTGAGGAGGATTAAATCCATTATATGTGCTATCTAAACAGGGTGAAGGCAATTAGAAGCATGCACACATTTACACTGGGCTCTGGTGTGCTCTCCACAATGGAAATGGCATCATTCTCCTACCCATTGCACAGAACTATGGAATGTGAGAGCTCTAGCCATACATAATAGTATGCAATGTGAAATAAGTGCACACATTACTGCTACATAAGGTCACAAATGACAGGCAGATATTAGCACAGCAAAATGTATCAGTATGATGCTAAGCCCTGCATAAATGGCCTTACCATGAATTATTAATGTCATCACACCCCCAACATGCATTATTAATATTAACACTCCCCTAGACATTTAATTAGGATTCATTAGAAAAATTAGCATATTGGCTTCAGTTTCCTCTTGTCCATGGTGCCAAGGGCTAATCTTAAACTTGTGACCCTTGATTCAGTTTTGTGCCATCTATTGTTAAGTAGATATAATATAGGGTAGTACAAATGGGAAGCCATTCAGAGGAAGCACTGATATAGCCATGTAATACTTTTTTTGTTTCACGTTTCACTGTGTTTTTATGAAGAATACTATAGCAGATCAAACAAGGACATTAAGCACATAACTATAGTTATGTCAGGACCCCAAGACAAAGAAGTGGACCAACCTTCACTTGGGAAGCCTTGAGTAAGTTTGTGGCTACCTTGAACTGCATTACCACTTTTCCCTGCTCTGTGGCATAAAAGAACATATGCATTGGTTATTACAGAATAATGCAATTTTTTTCATCCTTAAAAACTTTAACATTTTCAATTAATCATTATTACATATAATTTTAGATACTCATCCAGCTCCTAAACTGAGATGAGAACCAGCATAAAAAAGGAAAACACCAAATCCACCCCAACCAAAAACAAACAAAAAAACTAAAACAAAAACCTACATATAATACTGTATAATGTTTACTGTTAGTATTCAATGTAGCCCAAGTTCTTTCGAGCAATAGGATTCCATTCCCTATTCCCCTTCGTACTTTAACATTTGGTGGTTCACTGAAATATCCAGGTATTCAATATTTCCCTAGGAAGAAACAGCAGTTTTGTCACTATTTTACATTTAGTCAATAAGGACCTTATGCAGGCCCAGAATACAAATCCAAGGACATAAAATCAAATTGCTACGGTTAGTTAAATTTATTAGGCAACATATATATATATATATATATATATATATATATATATATATCCTAATACCAATTTTAGAATAAATAATTTACTGCTTTCACTTGTACTTTAAAGCTTATGAGGACCCATGAAACATATACAAATACATATCCAGTCTCAAAAAATTCTGGAGCCTATTGGTGATTGTTCATTTTCATTAGTAAAGGGAAACAACTATGATGTATGTTCTACTCCATCACATGTCTGTATTTCGATCAGTCTCAAGCCATTCTATACTACAGACTACATTGACACAGCCATCATCATCTTCATCTATCTACAAGCTTCACAGCCATACGGCCTCAATGTATAGTTTATTAATATTGACCTTGGCTACAAAGAATATTAAAGTAACAGGTTTCTGTAAGCAGATTCCCAGTAATCCAGCTGTGGACTGATAACAGGTTGTGGCGGTGCTCCCCGCTGCTGACCACCAGCTTGTTATACAGGGCACTAAGAGATTTTTTCCTACCGTACAAACAAACCAGAACAAATTGATGAATTGGGCTTTCACTATGCTAATTTAGACATTATAAATATTTAACTAACATCCCTAATAGCCATCTATAGAGGACCCTTTCTCCTTTACACGCTTCTTAATCTAAAGTAAATGCTTTTCCCATTAATAGCTGACTGCTATATCAGCTCTTTTGGAAAGCATTTTCTTTTAGCTCAAAATAAGTAATCTCTGTAGGGTTTCACTTAATAAGGAATGTTGGATCATGTCATGCCTCTACTTATGCTTAAAGTGAATGAGTCATCAAAAATGACCTATTGTTTGAATCATTGTTTTGTGTTAAACATATTTTTAAAGCATTTTTGATGATTTAATTTATTTTCCTATCACAATGTATTATAAAACTAGTCCTGCATTCTTTGGAGCCTCACAAAGGGCTGACACTTTCCTGTTCTGTAGAGATCACTTCTCAGCAGTCATCTCATTATAACAGACAGGATTGTAATGAAAGTTAACACCTCTGTTATAACAGCAGATAAGGCTAGGTTCACACCTGTGTCTGAGCTCCATTCGAGAGCTCCATCACAGACTCAAATGGAATCTCAAACAGAATAGATAAACACAAATGACTTTTTTGGGGTCTGTCTGGATTTCACCTGGTGTCCAGTATTTTTTCTTAGCTTATGTTCTGCCATTTTGATGGTTTCTTCAAACGAAGCTCCTTGATTGGAGCTCCAACACAGATGTGAACCTAGCCCTAGACAGTATCCACCCCTGACAATGGGTAATATCAACAGCTCTCCTCCTCTAGATCCCCACAGTTACCCCTGGGCAAGTCATAGAGCAACCTAGAACATGTACTCAGAAAAGTCATTGAGTCAACCTCGGACATCAGTTTCATTGGGTCCATGTGGCTGCAGCTTTTAAAGAAGTCTGAAACACAAAAAATGCACAAAATAAAGTAAATAAAGTATCCCAGGTCTTGCTCCTTTAATCGCCACCTTTTATCTGATCCTATTAAAACTAAGAAACAAATAAAGAAATATTCTCTGTATGTCTTCAGAGATCAGTCATGTTCATTGTCCTACTCTTTAGTGTCCTGTGCCTACTGTAAGACAACTGGCTGAAGTAGGAGACTATCTTTGCCTCTTTTGCAGTAGGACAAAAATATTGTTACACCACGCATCTTGGGTAAGAATTCAGTTGGTCACCAGCAAAAGATGGAACAGTCAGTTCTGTGTTCTCTGCAGAACTGATACACAATGGTTTCAGGATCATGGAGAAAATGGTGCAAACCAACAAACAGATTGGGGGCAATCAGCAGGGACAGACTCATGACAGCAGGGGCAGCAGAGGAGCAAGGAAGGTAAGTATTTATTTATTTTTTCTATTTTACAGAACCCTGAGTTGCAATCTTTAAAAAACAATTCCTCCAATGGGCCATGAAATGTGTTTGCAGTTAGTGCACATTTCCTGTGATGTATGTGAATTTTGTAAGTGTGCAATGTAAAACATATACTGAGCCTATAAATAATTTATTAAATAACATATTAAAGGAACAATTAGAAAAGTAAGGCATAATGTATGCAAGATATACAGCATTAAATCCAATTTGGTAGGGTGACCATTGTGGTTAAGAGATGTAATT
Source organism: Hyla sarda (assembly GCF_029499605.1). Lineage (NCBI taxonomy): Eukaryota > Metazoa > Chordata > Amphibia > Anura > Hylidae > Hyla > Hyla sarda. The sequence goes on from NC_079192.1 coordinate 145,937,207, forward strand.
CTTAGGGGCCATTAGGGAAATGGATAACAGATAACAGGTTCTAGACTGCACCTTCTATAAACAATTCAGGGTATCAACTCATTTAGAATAAGGGTTTGTCACAGGACACACTCCTATGTGTGTTACAGAACTAACACTGCTGTTGGTTGTATAGAGTTAGGGGGAGCAAATCAGCACCATTATGCTTGGTAAGTGAGGCTTCATAGTATAGGTATTATGAGCGAATTGAAGCAGACGAACCCGAATTTTAGGATTTATTCAATTTGCAACGAATGCGAATATCGCCACAATTCTATCACGCGAATCGCTTCATTAAACTTCATTTGACAGCGTTCCAGGCTCCAGGACACCTAAAATGGCAGATCCACATGTCAGTACATGGGGCAGGGAATGCTGGGAAGGCGGGAAGGCAAGGTGGGAAGGGATGTAGGCGGAATGACCCTGAATCACATGCAGAATGCAGCCTATCAGCATTCATTGACCTCTGTGATGTCACAGCCCTATATAATCAGCAGCCATTTTTCGGCTGCACATTTCATGCCATACACTGCAGAGAGAGGACGGCTGCGTGTCTCTGTGTGTGACACAGACACGCTGAATTGATCATACCGCAGCATTCCACTGCCAACTGCTAGTCACTAGCGATATTTCACCAATATATGGATGAATCTCATCATATATTCACTAAATTAGCATATTCGTAATATCCGCATTAAATTTTTCCATATGCGAAAAGTCTCATATGCGAAAATTTGCATATGCGAAAATTTGCATATGCTAATATTCTCATGTGCGAAAATTCGCGCTCCAGTCTCACACAGTAGTATTAGAGCCTTCTTTACACCACACAAGCTGGAAGCAGAGAGGGGTGATCACTGTGATGTGTACTGTAAAAAAAAAAAACCAAAAAACCCCGAATATTCCTAATTTCGAATAAATAGTGCTATATTCGCGAATATTCACGAATTCGCGAATATGCGATATTCGTAAGAGCGAGCAACACTACTAGTCACATCAGTGTTGTGGACAGAGCAGAGAGTGCAATTTTTTTTGTGGTGCTGCACTGTTGTGTCCTGCTGCTGTGCAAAAATAAGTTTTTTTCAGCGGACTGTAGTGCATTTTTCTGCCCTCATACGTGCATACCAAATACCTATATCAAATCACTCTACTATTTTGTATCTGTAAATCTGTAACAAGTCTACATACTGGGAAAGTCCAGGCAAAAGTAATCACTGGCTGGTGTTTTATGAAAATACGTTGTCCAAGTGTACTGTAGTGCATTTTTTTTGCCCTCGTAAGTGCATCATACCTACATCTAAGTAGTGCACTTTTTTGTACCTGTTAATCTGTAACAAGCCTACATACAGGGAAAGACCAGGGAAAACTAATCACTGGCTGTTGTTTCATGAAAATACAGTTTCCAAATGTACTGTAGCGCATTTGTTTTGTCCTCATACGTGCAAACCACATACCTACATACATCTAAGTAGTGCACTTTTCTGTACCTGTTAATCTGTATCACGCCTACATACAGTGAAAGTCCAGGGGAAACTAATCACTAGCTGTTGTTTTATGGAAATACATTTTCCAAGTGTACTGCAGTGAATTTTTCTTCCCTCATCAGTGCATACCTGCTCCGGGTCCCTGCTCCTCCCCGGAGCGCTCACGGCGTTCGTCTCTGTGCAGCGCCCCGGTCAGACCCGCGGGTCGCATCCCAATCTCCTCACCTGCCCGTCCTCTGGCTGTTCAGTCCCGGCTCGCGCGGCCCCGCTCTCTATGGCGCGAGCACACCGGCTCTCTGAGATTTAAAGGGCCAGTGCACCACTGATTGGTGCCTGGTCCAATCAGTACCTGCACCTGTGCTTTGTATATAAAAACCCACTTCCCCTTCCTGTCCTTGCCGGATCTTGTTGCCTTGTGCCCTGTGAAAGCGTTTAGTGTGTTCCCAAGCCTGTGTACCCAGACCTCCTGCTGTTGCCCCTGACTACGACTCTTGCGGCCTGCCCTGACCTTCTGCTACGTCCGACCTTGCTCTTGCCTTGTCCCTGTGTACCGCTCCTGTCTCAGCTGTCAGCTAGGGTTGAGTCGCTATCGGGTGGAACAACCTGGGGGTTACCTGCCGCTACAAGTCCATCCCAATTTGCGGCGGGCTCTGGTGAAAACCAGTAACCCCTTAGACTCCGTTCCCCTGGTACGGCCCACGCCATCACCCCACTGACACAGAGGATCCACCACCAGTGTCCTCTGCTGCATACCAGTCCGGATCCTGACAGTAGATCTGTCCATGGATCCCGTTGAGGTCCCGCTGCCTAGTGTCGCTGACCTAACCACGGTGGTCGCTCAGCAATCCCAACAGATCGCCCAACAAGGACAGCAGCTGACTCAACTGACCGTCATGCTGCAACAGCTTCTGCCGCAACTTCAGCAATCTGTCTGAACTTATCCATTTGGCCACCCGCATCGACATGCGTTTCTCTGAAAGACTCCAGGAACTTCGACAGAAAAAGGATCTTGTTCGCACCAGGCAATTTCTCTCCCCGGCTCCTCTCTTCCAAAGTCCTTTGCAATCTGTTCCTGTGCCTTCCGCCGAGGATGCTATGCAAGTGGATCGGTCCCGCCTGACCCTACAAGAGAGGACTCGCCGCCGTAACGAGAATCTGTGCCTGTACTGTGCTAGTACCGAACACTTCCTAAAGACTGTCCTATCCGCCCTCCACATCAGGAGAGACGCACTCCATTACCTCACAAAGGTGAGACGACTCTTGGTGTGAATTCTGCTTCTCCACGTCTCACTGTGCCTGTGCGGATTTCTCCTTTTGCCAATTCCTCATTCTCAGCTGTGGCCTTCTTGGACTCTGGTTCTGCAGGAAATTTTATTTTGGCCTCTTTTGTTAATAGGTTCAGCATCCCAGTGACCTGTCTCATCAAACTGCTCTATATTTCTTCTGTCAACGGAGAAAAGTTGGACTGCACTCTGCGCTACCGCACAGAACCCCTGCTTATGAGCATTGGACTGCATCATGAAAAGATTGAATTTCTTGTACTGCCCAACTGCACCTCTGAAGTTCTTCTCGGCCTGCCATGGCTCCAACGTCATGCTCCTACCCTTGACTGGACCACCGGGGAGATCAAAAGTTGGGGTCCTTCTTGTCTCAAACAATGCCTCACATCTGCTTCCACTTGTCAAACCCCTGTGGCTCCACCTATACCGGGTCTTCCCAAGGCCTACCAGGACTTTTCTGATGTTTTCTACAAAAAGCAAGCAGAGATCTTACCACCTCATAAGCCTTATGACTGTCCCATTGACCTCCTTCCTGGTACCACTCCACTCCGGGGCAGGATTTACCCTCTGTCTGCCCCAGAGACTCAAGCCATGTCCGAGTATATCCAGGAGAACCTAAAGAGAGGTTTTATTTGGAAGTCCTCATCCCCTGCTGGAGCGGGGTTCTTCTTTGTCTCTGAAAAGGATGGATCCTTACGACCATGCATTGACTACCGCGGTTTAAGTAAAATTACCATCAAAAACCGCTATCCCCTGCCTTTGATCTCTGAACTCTTTTACCGTCTTCAGGGCGCTAATATATTCACTAAATTGGACTTAAGGGGCGCATCAGGAAAGGTGATGAGTGGAAGACCGCGTTCAATACCAGAGATGGACATTTCGAATATCTAGTTATGCCCTTTGGGCTCTGCAATGCCCCTGCAGTCTTCCAGGACTTTGTTAATGAAATATTTCAGGACTTATTATATACCTGTGTTGTGGTTTACCTGGACGACATCTTGATTTTTTTCCTCTAACTTGGAGGAACGCCGTCGTCATGTCCGTCTAGTGCTCCAAAGACTTTGTGAAAACCATCTGTATGCTAAAATTGAAAAATGTCTCTTTGAATGCAACAGTCTTCCTTTCCTAGGTTACCTAGTCTCTGGCCAAGGGCTTCAAATGAATCCAGATAAACTGTCAGCGGTTTTGGATTGGCCACGCCCTTCTGGACTCCGCGCTATCCAACGCTTCCTGGGATTTGCCAACTATTACCGACAGTTTATTCCCCACTTCTCCACCATTGTGGCCCCTATTGTGGCCCTGACCAGGAAGAATGCTAATCCTAAGTCATGGCCTCCTCAAGCTGATGAGGCCTTCAATCTTCTCAAAACTGCCTTTGTTTCTGCACCAGTGCTGTCCAGACCTGATTCATTGAAACCTTTCTTCCTGGAAGTTGACGCTTCCTCAGTCGGAACCGGAGCCATACTTCTTCAAAAAAAAACTCTACCGGACGTTACATTACTTGTGGTTTCTTCTCTAAAACTTTCTCTCCGGCAGAAAATAATTACTCCATTGGAGATCGTGAACTTCTGGCCATCAAGTTAGCACTCGAGGAGTGGAGGCATCTATTGGAGGGTTCCAAACACCCCATAGTCATTTACACTGACCACAAGAATCTCTCGCACCTCCAGTCTGCTCAGCGTCTGAATCCTCGCCGGGCTAGATGGTTATTGTTTTTTGCCCGCTTTAACTTCGAGATACACTTCCGTCCCACAGACAAAAATGTCAGAGCTGACGCCCTTTCTCGTTCCTCTGATGCCACCGAATCTGAAGCCCCTCTGCAGCATATCGTACTGCCTGAGTGCCTGGTCTACTCTGCTCCAGCCTCACTGGGTCAAACCCCCCTGGAAAGACTTTTGTTCCTCCACACCTTCGCCTCAAGATCCTCAAATGGGGGCATTCCTCTCGTCACCCCTCGTCAGAAACCTGCTGGACTTCTCCTTCCTTTGCCCGTCCCTGAGCAACCATGGTCCCAAATTGCCATGGATTTCATTACTGATCTGCCCGTATCCCATGGCAACACCGTCATCTGGGTGGTTGTTGATCGTTTTTCCAAAATGGCACACTTCATTCCGCTTCCAGGTCTTCCTTCTGCGCTACAGTTGGCGAAGCAATTTTTTCTGCATATTTTTCGCCTTCACGGGCTTCCCACGCATATCGTCTCGGATAGAGGCGTTCAATTTGTGTCGAAATTTTGGAGAGCTCTCTGTAACCAATTAAAAATCAAATAAAATTTCTCATCCTCCTATCACCCCCAATACAATGGACAAGTAGAGAGAGTAAACCAGATTCTTGGTGACTACCTGCAACATTTTGTCTCCTCCCACCAAGACGATTGGGTAAACCTTCTGCCCTGGGCTGAATTCTCGTACAATTTCAAAAATTCGGAGTCCTCTGCCAAATCCCCATTCTTTGTGGTGTACGGCCGTCACCCCCTGCCCCCCCTCCCCATTCCCACTTCTTCTGGACTTCCTGCTGTAGATGAAGTAACCTGGGATTTCTATGTTATCTGGAAGGAGACTCAAAAGTCGCTCCTCCTGGCCTCGTCTCGTATGAAGAGACATGCAGATAAGAAAAGAAGTACTCCTCCTGTCTTCATTCCTGGGGACAAAGTGTGGCTCTCTGCCAAATATATCCGGTTTCGTGTTCCTAGCTACAAGCTGGGTCCACGTTACCTTGGACCATTTAAAGTCAAGAGTCAAATCAATTCTGTCTCCTACAAGCTTCATCTTCCTCCTTCTCTTTGTATTCCTAACTCCTTTCATGTTTCCCTTCTCAAACCTCTCGTTCTTAACTGCTTTTCCCCTAAGGTCACCGCTCCTGCTCCTGTCTCTGGCTCCTCTGATGTCTTCACGGTAAAGGAAATCCTCGCCTCCAAAGTAGTCAGAGGTAAAAAAAAAATTCTTGTTGACTGGGAGAATTGTGGCCCCGAAGAGAGGTCTTGGGACAATATCCTCGACAAGGAACTCATCCATAGGTTCCTGGGCTCCAAAAAGAGGGGGAGACCAAAGGGGGGGGGGGTACTGTTACGCCGAGCGCTCCGGGTCTCTGCTCCTCCCCGGAGCGCTCGCGGCGTTCGTCTCTGTGCAGCGCCCCGGTCAGACCCGCTGACCGGGAGCGCTGCACTGGTGTCACCGACGGGGATGCGATCCGCGTAGCGGGATGCGCCTGCCCATGGGTCGCATCCCAATCTCCTCACCTGCCCCGTCCTCTCTGGCTGTTCAGTCCCGGCACGCGCGGCCCCGCTCTCTAGGGTGCGTGCGCGTGCCGGCTCTCTGAGATTTAAAGGGCCAGTGCACCATTGATTGGTGCCTGGCTCAATCAGTACCTGCACCTGTGCTTTGTATATAAAAACCCACTTCCCCTTCCTGTCCTTGACGGATCTTGTTGCCTTGTGCCCTGTGAAAGCGTTTAGTGTGTTCCCAAGCCTGTGTACCCAGACCTCCTGCTGTTGCCCCTGACTACAACTCTTGCTGCCTGCCCTGACCTTCTGCTACGTCCGACCTTGCTCTTGCCTTGTCCCTGTGTACCGCGCCTGTCTCAGCTGTCAGCTGGGGTTGAGTCGCTATTGGGTGGAACGACCTGGGGGTTACCTGCCTCTGCAAGTCCATCCCGCTTTGCGGCAGGCTCTGGTGAAAACCAGTAACCCCTTAGACTCCGTTCCCCTGGTACGGCCCACGCCATCACCCCACTGACACAGAGGATCCACCACCAGTGTCCTCCGCTGCATACCAGTCCGGATCCTGACAATACCGCATACGTACATCTAAGTAGTGTACCATTTTGTACCTGTTAATCTGTCAAGGGCCTACATTCTGTGAAAGGACAGCCAAAAGTAATCACCGGCTGGTGTTTTACAAAAATTACAGAGTTTTTAGGCTCATTGTAGCACATTTTTCTGCGCTCATAAGTGTATACCACATACCTACATCAAAGCAGTCTACTATTTTGTATCTGTAAATCTGTAGCAAGTCTATATACTGGGAAAGTCCAGGCAAAAGTAATTACCAACTGGTGTATTACGAAAATACTTTTCCAAGTATACTGTAGCGCATTTTTTTGCCCACATACGTGCATACCACATACCTACATCTAAGTAGTGTACCACTTTGTACCTGTTAATCTGTCAAGGGCCTACATACTGTGACAGTCCAAGCACTAGTACTCACCGGCTGGTGTTTTACAAAAATACAGAGTTTTAATGCGTATTGTAGCACATTTTTCTGCCCTCATCAGTGCATACCACACACGTACATCTAAGTAGTGTACCATTTTTTACCTGTTAATCTGTCAAGGGCCTACTGTGAAAGTCCAAGCAATCGTACTCACCGGCTGGTGTTTTACACAACTTACAGAGTTTTTAGGCTCATTGTAGCGTATTTTTCTGCCCTCCTAAGTGCACACTGCATACGTACATCAAAGCAGTCTACTATTTTGTATCTGTAAATCTGTAACAAGTCTAGATACTGGAAAAGTCCAGGCAAAAGTAATCACCGGCTGGTGTTTTACGAAAATACATTTTCCAAGTGTACTGTAGCGCATTTTTTTGCCCTCATACCACATACCTAAATCAAAGTAGTGTACCATTTTGTACCTGTTAATCTGTCATGGGCCTACATACAGTGAAAGTCCAAGCAATAGTACATACCAGCTGGTGTTTTACAAAAATGCAGAGTTTTTAATGCATATTGTAGCGCATTTTTCTGCACTCTTCAGAGCATACCGCATACGTAAGTCTAAGTAGTGTACCATTTTGTACCTGTTAATCTGTTATGGGCCTACATACTGTGAAAGTCCAAGCACTAGTACTCACCGGCTGGTGTTTTACAAAAATACAGTTTTTAGGCGTATTGTAGAACATTTTTCTGCCCTCATCAGTGCATACCACATACGTTCATCTAAGTAGTGTACCATTTTGTACCTGTTAATCTGTCAAGGGCCTACATACTGTGAAAGTCTAATCAATAGCACTCACCGGCTGGTGTTTTGCAAAACTTACAGAGTTTTTTGGCTCATTGTAGCACATTTTTCTGCCCTCCTAAGTGCATAGCGCATACATACATCTAAGTAGTGTACTATTTTGTACAGTGGGGATCAAAAGTTTGGGCACTCCAGGTAAAAATTTGTGTTAATGTGCATAAAGAAGTCAAGGAAAGATCCATAAGGCATCAATTTACAGATTTTATTTCCATCATTTACACTTTCAAAATAACAGAAAACTAAAAAAATGTTGTCTGCTAAAGTTTAGCATGCACTGCCCCCTTTGCAAAGCTGAGACCTGCCAGTGTCATGGATTGTTCTCAATCATCATCTGGGCAGACCTGGTGATGTCAATCTCAAAAGTTTTTAATGCTCAGACTCATCTGACCTTGTCCCAACAATCAGCACCATGGGTTCTTCTAAGTAGTTGTCTAGAAATCTAAAACTGAAAATAGTTGAGGCTCACAAAGCTGGAGAAGGCTATAAGAAGATAGCAAAATGTTTTCAGATGTCAATATCCTCTGTTCGGAATGTAATTAAGAAATGGCAGTCATCAGGAACAGTGGAAGTTAATGCAAGATCTGGAAGACCAAGAAAAATATCAGACAGAACAGCTCGCAGGATTGTGAGAAAAACTATTCAAAACCCATGTTTGACTGCACAATCCCTCCAGAATGATCTGACACTGGAGTTGTGGTACACTATTCCACTATAAAGAGATACTTGTACAAATAAGGTCTTCATGGAAGAGTCATCAGAAGAAAACCTCTTCTATGTCCTCACCACAAAAATCAGCGTTTGAACTTTGCAAATGAACATATAGACAAGTCTGATGCATTTTGGAAACAAGTTCTGTGGACCGATGAGGTTAAAATTGAACTTTTTGGCCAGAATGAGCAAAGGTACGTTTGGAGAAGAAGGGGAACAGAATTTAATGAAAAGAACCTCTGTCCAACTGTTAAGCGTGGGGGTGGATCAATCATGCTTTGGGGTTGTATTGCAGCCAGTGGCACAGGGATCATCTCAGGAAAAATGATTCAATAAAATTTCAGCAAATTTTGGATGCTAACTGTGAAAAAGTTGAAGTTAAAAAGAGGATGGCTTCTACAAATGGATACTGATCCTAAATACACCTCAAAATCCACGGGGGATTACATCAAGAGGCGTAAACTGAAGGTTTTGCCATGGCCTTCACAATCTCCTGACCTCAACATAATTGAAAATCTATGGATAGACCCTAAAAGAGCATTGCGTGACAGACAGCCCAGAAATCTCAAAGAACTGGTAGACTTTTGTAAGGAAGAATGGGCAAAGATACGTCAAACAAGAATTGAAAGACTCTTGGCTGGCTACAAAAAGCGTTTACAAGCTGTGATACTTACCAAAGGGGGCAGTACAAGAAATTAACTCTGCAGAGTGCCAAAACTTTTGCAGATGCCATTTTTTTGTTTTCTGTTATTTTGAAAGTGTAAATGATGGAAATAAAATCTAACTTTTGTTGACATATTATAAGAATGTCTAATCTGTAATTTGATGCCTTTGGGAGATTTTTCCATCTTTCCTTGGCTCTTTATTCACATGAATTTTTACCTGGGGTGCCCAAACTTTTGATCCCCACTGTACTTGTTAATCTGTCAAGGGCCTACATACTGTGAAAGGACAGCCAAAAGTAATCACCTGCTGCTGTTCTAGACAAATAATGTTTTAAGAGTAGTAAAGTGTATTGTCCTACCCTCATATACGCACTAAGTATGTCAGGCAGAGAAGTGCCAGGAAGTGCACAGAGGAGTGGCAGAGGTCTAAATCCTTCAGGCAGAGGTCGCAGCAGACTAGGGGCGAGTGGCAGCAGAAGTCGCATTGAGAGGCCTGAGCTCCCGTTATCAGCTAGTGGTCGTGTCTCGACCAGCAACCCATCTGCCGTCGTCGATTGGTTAACACGGTCATCCACTTCCTCACAAGTGACATCTGACACCCCCAGTCAACAGTTGATGGGTTCCTCAGACACAACCCTCAGTTGACATGGCCCGGGAGAACTCCCTGTCCTCCCATTGCCTTTGTCCAGTGCTGTTTCCTCTCCTACAGAAATATCTTATGCTGTGGGTTCAGCTCCACTATTCACTGAGGATGATCAAATAGAGGACAGTCAGCATCTACTGACCAGCCAAGAAGGGGAGGAGACATGCACCGCTTCCTCTGCTAGGCAGCCAAGTAGTGATGAGGAGAGTGACGTGGGAGGCGGTGTTGCCAGGGCTCAGGTTCCTGAAGCACACACTGTTGAGGAACCTGAGGAGGACACTGTTGAGGAACCTGAGGAAGACATCAGTGACATGCAGACACTTGTTGATGATGATGAAGCTGATCGCAATTGGAAGTCGGGTGCAGAAGTGGCTTCATCATCATCAGGAGAGTTGCAGGTTTCCCTTGAGGCAGCAGCTGAGCCAGCAAGGTGGTAGCATGGTTGGCAGTCAGCATGGTGGCAGAAGTGGAAATTCTGGAGCCAAATGTGCCTAGGGGAGACCACCTGCTTTGTGGCAGCCTACCTTTCCGGGAGGTAGTGGAACAGGGGTTCCTGGAGATGGCAGCAGTAGCAGTCAATTAGTGCAGACTGTTGTGGTAAAATCAGCTAATCGGCAGTGTGGCAGTTTTTCGTCAAGCATCTGGAGGAGGTTCACGGAGCCACATGCAAGATATGTCAGCAGAATGTGAAGTGTGGCCAGGGTCCCAATGTTGGCACCACGGTCCTCTGTCAACACATGCTTCGTCACCATGAAGTGGCCTGGGAGAACCGTGGCTCTGATTTAGTGGTCCAGCTGCTGCATAGCCCAGAGGCCAGCCGCTCCCTCCTTTAGCCAGCCAAGGCTCCACCACCTCAGCCGAAGGGAGCTGTGTGTCATACCCTCCTTTTGTCCCTCCAGATCCTCCTGCTTCTCCCACTTTTAGTCAGCCATTCCGCCAACAATCCATCCGCGAAGCCATGTCCAAGAGACAACAGTATGTGCCCACTCATCCAACGGCACAGAAGCTGAATGTGCTCCTGTCTAAGTTGCTGGTGCTGCAGTCCTTCCCTTTTCAAGTGGTAGACTCTGCACCTTTCAGAGAACTGATAGCTTGTGCCGAGCGCAGGTGGAGAGTACCAAGCCGTCATTTCTTTGCTAAGAAGGCAGTACCAGCCCTGCACAATTTTGTGGAAGAGATGGTGGGCCAGTCCTTGAGCCTGTCGGTGTGTACCAAAGTGCATGGCAGCGCCGACGTGTGGAGCGGTAACTACGGTCAGGGACAATACATGTCCTTTACGGCTCACTGGGTGAATGTCGCTCCTGCACAGACACAACCCCAATTTGGACAGGTCACGCCGCTTCCTCCTCCACGCTGTCATCCCTTTGGTTAAATCTGGTTGTCAAGCAGTTCCTGAAGTGTTCCCTCCATTTGCAAGACATCCTAAGAATTGGAAGGAAACATTGCATGCACTTCAGCCACTCGTACACCGCAAAGCACACCCTCCTTGAGCTGCAGCGTCAGAATGGTATCCCCCAACATAGTCTGATTTGTGACGTTGCCACACATTGGAATTCCACCCTCTATATGTTGGACTGACTGTACGAACAGAGAAAAGCCACTTACTTATAGGTTACCCTTGGGCAACCCAGAACAACCCTAATTTCCCAAATACCTAACTTATGTTTAAAAGTGCAATCTTTATTATTTTATTTCTGCACATTCAACTTGTTTAAAAAGTTCACATTCACCATATTGTCCTGATTGTGAGGATCAAAGTTCAAATTTTTTTGGGGTATAAGACAATATAAGGTGCCTGCAGACACACCCGTTTGTCTTTGATAACAGGACAATGGCGTCTGAGTAAATTCTAAACGCCCCCCTCAACATGTTTCACTACCGAAGTAGCGTTGTCAAGAGGCAAATGGGCACAGTTGAATTTTTGAACATTGATCTTCACAATCAGGACAATATGGTGAATGTGAAACTTTTTAAACAAGTTGAATGTGCAGAAATAAAACAATAAAGATTGCACTTTTAAAAATAAGTTAGGTAATTGGGAAATTAGGGTTTTTCTGTTTTGCCCAAGGGTAACCTATAAGTAAGTGGTTAAAGTTTCCACCCTCCATTTACCAGTCTCTACTAGTTTTTGAACAGAGAAAAGCCATCACCAATTTCTTGATGATCCAAGCAGATAGAGGTAATCTAGTGTGTAACTTAGATGTGAACCAGTGGCAGCTCATACGCGACACCTGCCGTTTGCTCAGGCCCATTGAGGAAGCCATATTATACGTAAATCGCCAGGATTACGGGATGAACGACGTCATTCCACTGCTTAATTTCCTTCAACAAATGTTGTAAACGATGGCTGGTCAGGGCAATGCAGACATGATCCCTGTGGGGGCTGAACTGGAGGAGGAGGATGAGGGGCACAGTTTAGGTTTGATGAGATAGGCAGTGTTTCTAGTCATTTGACAGGAGAGGAGGAGCATGATGAACTAGAGGAGCTAGAGGGTGATGAGGAAGGCAAGACAGAGGACCCAGACACACCGTGGCAGTATGCAGTGGAGATGGAGGCAGGGAGTCCCTCCGAGTCACTTGCACAAATAGCACGATGCATGTTCACTTGCTTGCGTAGTGACAGCCGAATTGTCACCATTCGGCAGCGGGATGACTTCTGGGTCTCCACCTTATTGGACCCACGATACCGGCACAAAATGGGTGCCTTTTTTATATCCACTAAGAGGGAGGACAAACATACCTACTACAGAGAGATCCTACGTAGTCAGTTGGCTGATGCCTATCGGTGCCATCGTCCTTCCACTAGCAGGTCTTACTTGGGGGGCCATCTGCGCTCACCTTCCACTGCCATGGCTGCTGGGGAGGGGTGGGGTGGCAGGAGCAGTACCAGCTCCATCAGCAGCAGCCTGAGTCTACAGTCACTGATGAGCAGCTTTCTTCACCCGCATAGTGAAGCAACTCATCAGCAGCAGGTAGACATGGAGCAGGTCCTGAACCAGCAGGTGGTGGCATACCTTGACATGCCCATGCCAACACACCTTGAAGATCCGCTGGACTTCTGGGCAGCCAAACTTGATTTATGGCCGCAACTAGCAGAGTTTGCCCTGGAAAAGCTGTGCTGCCCGGCCAGTAGTGTGGCATCAGAGCGGGTGTTTAGTGCGGCGGGGGCCATAGTCACCAGAAGGAGAACTCGTAAATGCCAGATGCATCAGAGTAGATTGACCATGGTGCTACACCAACACTGCACACTCCCCAGTTACAAACATTCAAGCCACCTTCATCACCGGTACTGGTATTGCCACCCACCACTCTGTCACCGGGTCACTTTCAGGACTCCTGATGCTGCTGCTGCCACCTCCAGGCTTTTTCATTCAGCCACTATTTTGTCTCCTTATGCTTCTGCCAACTCCAGGCTGTACCATTCAGCCACTATATGGTCTCCTCATGCTTCGGCCAACTTCAGGCTGTACCATTTAGACACTATATGGGCTCCTTATGCTTTCCCCACCTCCAGGCTGTCTCATTCACTAATATATTGATTTCTGATCCTGCTTGGACCGTCTTGGATATTTCAATTTTTTTATGTTACCACTAGCAAACATACATGTTCAATCGAGATTTCAACATTGATCTTTTAATGTTAGGAGTTGTGAAACTCTCTTATGTATGCATCCTGGTGCCTGCTCCAGGCTGTGTGTTTCAGCAACTATATGGTTTAGTGATGCTGCTGGGCCTGTGCCAAATTTTTGTTTGAGGTTAGCACTAGCTAACATACATCTTGTATACAGATTTCAACATTCACATTTTAATGTTAGGAGTTGTGAAGCCCTCTTGTAAACTCATGCTGATGCCCCCTCCAGGCTATGTCATTGTACTTCCATGTGACATGTGACTCCTTATTAGATTTGGCCCTTTCCACCGACACGCCGGGGCCCGGAACACTAAAACTTGGAAGTTAAAAGGTCAATTTAAAAATCCTTAATTTAAATCTTGAAATCATACATTTCAATGGTCTCCTAATGCTTCTGCTGACTCCCAGCTGTGCCATTCAGACACCATGTGGTCTCTTCATGCATCAGCCACCTACAGGCTGTGCCATTCAGCCACTATATGGTCTCCTCCTACTGATGCCACCTCCAGGCTCTGTCGTTGTGCTTCCATGTAACATGTGACTCCTTGTCAGATTTGGCCCTTTGTACCCACACACCGGGGCCGGGACACTAAAACTTGGGAGTTAAAAGTTCAATTTCAAATTCCTTAATTTAAATTTCAAAATCTTAAATTTAAATAAAAAAATCATACATTTCAATGGTCTCTTCATGCTTATGCCAACTCCAGGCTGTGTCATTCAGGCAATATATGGTTTACTGATACTGTTGCAGGGCCTGGGTCTGGGAATTAAATTTTGTTATGGTAGCACTAGCTCTCCAAAATCTTCACTTTAAATTACAAAAATTCTTCAGTTTTTTCTTTGGGATTGTGAAGCCTGGGGTCTCCTCATGCTTCAGCCAACTCCAGGCTCTGTCATTCAGGCAATATATACTCTCCCAGCATTATTGCCATGTTGATACCAGACCAGTAATAAAAGGAATATTGCCAAGGACTAGCAGAAACAGGGAACTGTGGATACTGACCACCGGCTGTTGGAATTGGCTGACTATCCCAGGTGGTAGATTTACCATTTTGAAGTTCCTCAGTTCCAGTAGGCTTTAAAGGGGTATTCCAGGCAATACCTTTTTTTATATATATATCAACTGGCTCCGAAAAGTTAAACAGATTTGTAAATTACTTCTATTAAAAAATCTTAATCCTTCCAATAGTTATTAGCTTCTGAAGTTTTCTGTCTAACTGCTCAATGAGTGATGTCCCAGGAGCTGTGCATGATGGGAGAATATCCCCATAGGAACTGCACAGCTCCCGGGACGTGAGTCATCAGAGAGCAGTTAGACAGAAAACAAAAACTCAACTTCAGAAGCTAATAACTATTGGAAGGATTAAGATTTTTTAATAGAAGTAATTTACAAATCTGTTTAACTTTCCGGAGCCAGTTGATATATAAAACAAAGTTTTGGCCTGGAATACCCCTTTAAGTCGTTCATTCTTTGTTGTAGTTCTTCAATTGCAGAATTAAGTTCTATCATGTTTTCCTGTTCCTCCGATGAGCTAATGTCACTGGAACACACAATACTCATATTGCTATCTAATGAAGGATCCTTTTCTTCAGAGAAAGTATCTATAATTTTATTATTTTGAATGTCAGGTGGTATTTGGACAATTTTTGTGAAGCCCTGGGGTCTCCTCATGCTTCTGCCAACTCCAGGCTATGCCATTCAGACACTATACGGTCTCTTCCTACTGATGCCACCTCCAGGCTCTGTCATTGTGTTGACATGTGACATGGGACTCGTTGTTAGATTAGGTCCTTTGTACCCACACGCCGGGGCCCGGGCCACTAAAACTTGGGAGTTAAAAGTTCCATTTCAAAATCCTCAATTTCAATTTCAAAATCTTAGATTTCTATTTAAAATTATTTTATTTCAATGGTCTCCTCATGCTTCAGCCACCTTCAGGCTGTACCATTCAGACACTACATGGGCTCCTTATACTTTCCCCACCTCCAGGCTGTGTAATTCAGTCAATATATATTTTTCTGATGCTACTGGGGCTGGGATATTGACTCCAAATATGTTCTGGTAGTACTATCTAACATAAATGCTTAATTGATATTTCAAGATTTATCTTTCAATGTAAGGGGTTATGAAACCATCTGGTGTACTGCTGATGCCTGCTCCTGACTGCGCCTGTGTCTTTCTGTAATTATTTGGCTTACTGATACTTCTGGGCCTGGGCCTTAAATTTTTGGATGTTTAGCAGGAGCTAAATACATGTTTAATAGAAATTTCAACATTGATCTTTCAGTGTAAGGGGTTATGAAACCCTCTTGGGTACTGCTGATGCCTGCTCCTGACTCTGTGTTTCAGGAACTACTTGGCTTTTTGATGCTTCTGGGCTTGGGCCTTAAATTTTTGGATGTTTAGCACTAGCTAAATACATGCTTAATAGAAATTTCAACATTGATCTTTCAATGTAAGGGGTTATAAAACCCTCGGGTGTACTGCTAATGCCTGCTCCTGACTGTGTGTTTCAGAAACTACTTGGCTTATTGATGCTTCTGGGCTTGGGCCTTAAATTATTGGATGTTTAGCGCAAGCTAAATACATGCTTAATAGAAATTTGAACATTGATCTTTCAATGTAAGGGGTTATGAAACCCTCGGGTGTACTGCTGATGCCTGCTCCTGACTGCTCCGGTTTCTTTCAGGAATTACTTGGCTTACTGATGCTTCTGGGCTTGGGACTTACATTTTTGGATGGTAGCACTAGCTAACATGCATCTTCAATAGAGATTTCAACATTCACCTTTTAATGTTAGGGGTTGTGAATCCCTCTTGTGTATTCATGCTGCTGCCTGCTCCTGTATTTGTCATATAGCAACTACATGGTTTAGTGATGCTGCTGAGCCTAGGACATTACCTATATATGTTTATGGTAGCACTAGGTACAATACATCTTCAATTGCAATTTAAAAATTCATCTTTTATTATTAGAGATTGTTAGGCCCTATTGTCTCATCTGCCGCCAACTCCAGGCTGTGCCATTCAGACACTATATGGTCTGCTCATGCTGCCAACACCTCCATGCTGTGTCAATTATCCACTATATGGTCTCCTCATGCAGCCAACACCTCCACGCTTTGTCATTCAGCCACTATATTGTCTCCTCATGCTGCCAACACCTCCACGCTGTGTCGTTCAGGCACTATATGGTCTCATCATGCTGCCAACACCTCCGCACTGTGTCATTCAGCCACTATATGGTCTCCTCATGCTTCCAACACCTCCACGCTGTGTCATTCAGCCACTATATGGTCTCCTCATGCTGCCAACACCTCCACGCTGTATCATTAAGCCACTATAGGGTCTCCTCATGCTTCAGCCTCATCCAAGCTGTGTCATTGTGCCGCTCTTTGGCAGTGATTCTAAAAGCAATGCCGGTAATCTGCATGTTATTCTGAATAACAGTATTATTTCACTACCCTAGCACACTCCATATGTTTGTTAAAACACAGCAAAGTGTTCTATATCCCTATTAAGGCTCTCTGTAGGCCAGAACAAGCTGTTTATAGTATAGATTCGCCACAAATAAATTTGTATCGAAACAAATTTGTTCAAAAATTCAGCGAATCGGTGAAATCAAATTTTTTTAAAGTTCGCTCATCTCTAATTATTATAGGTACAGTCTTGGTTTAACATATTGTTATATATATAATATATATTGTTTAAGTTTTATGTGGCTACCCTTAATAAAAAGTATTCCAAAAGGAATACTTAGAAAGTGACAAAGGTTCATGTTATTTATGAGCAATACATTTTAAATAGCGACCATTAAGCCAGCGTGTCCATCAATACATATGCAAATCCACAGCTAAAAGCTATAATGAGAGTGGAAGTCCACACATTAGTGGAAGCATAGTTATAATTAGCTGAGCAACGGTTGTGTTTTTAATTCACTCTAAACACATCATATGTTCCCCATTGATTCATTTTAAGTGATACAATAAAATATTAAAGTTTTAAATATAGGGGATTTCTATTGCTAGGGTTAACCTCTTTGGGGGAGCACCCCTAAAAGTTGTTGTTTGCACTATTTTAGGGTGACACCAATTCGTATTAGAAATAGTTTTTTTTGAGGAGATAGATAGGAAGATAAATGAATTCATATGGGGTGGGGAAAAAAGTTGGCTTAAGAGCTGTTATCTAAACCCCACTTAATGGAGAGAGGGGGTTCCCAATTTTTATTACTATTACATTTTAACACAAATAATATATATTGCACAAGAAAGAGAATTTTTGATGGAGATCCTTAAAGATAAAGGAATTAAAGGGGAAGATATTTGGACAGTGTTAGAGAGTGAAATATTAGGGGAAAAAGAGGTTAGAAAAGAGTGGAGCATACAAGCACTAGATATTTGGTGGAAAAAGTTTAGAAAAATTATAGGGATAAAAAGGAGTTCACACCTATACAAAAGTTTGGGCACCCCAGGTAAAAATTTGTATTAATGTGCATAAAGAAGCCAAGGAAAGATGGGAAAAATCTCCAAAAGGTATTAAATTACAGATTAGACATTCTTATAATATGCCAACAAAAGCTAGATTTTATTTTCATCATTTACACTTTCAAAATAACAGAAAACAAAAACATTTTGTCTGCAAAAGTTTGGGCACCCTGCAGAATTTATAGTATGCACTGCCCCCTTTGCAAAGCTGAGACCTGCCAGTGTCATGGATTGTTCTCAATCATCATCTGGGAAGACCAGGTGATGTCAATCTCAAAGGTTTTAAATGCCCAGACTCATTTGACATTGCCAGAACAATCAGCATCATGGGCTCTTCTAAGCAGTTGTCTAGAAATCTGAAACTGAAAATAGTTGACGCTCACAAAGCTGGAGAAGGCTATAAGAAGATAGCAAAACGTTTTCAGATGTCAATATCCTCTGTTCGGAATGTAATTAAGAAATGGCAGTCATTAGGAACAGTGCAAGTTAACGCAAGATCTGGAAGACCAAGAAAAATGTCAGACAGAACAGCTCGCAGGGTTGTGAGAAAAACAATTCAAAACCCATGTTTGACTGCACAGTCCCTCTAGAAAGATCAGGCAGACACTGAAGTTGTGGTACACTATTCCACTATAAAGAGATACTTGTACAAATATGGTCTTCATGGAAGAGTCATCAGAAGAAAACCTCTTCTACATCCTCACCACAAAAATCAGCGTTTGAACTTTGCAAATAAACACATAGACAAGGCTGATGCATTTTGGAAACAAGTTCTGTGGACTGATGAGGTTAAAATGGAACTTTTTGGACGGAATGAGCAAAAGTACGTTTGGAGAAGAAGGGGAACAGAATTTAATGAAAAGAACCTCTGTCCAACTGTTAAGCATGGGCGTAGATCAATCATGCTTTGGGGTTGTATTGCAGCCAGTGGCACAGAAAACATCTCATGAGTAGAAGGAAAAATGGATTCAATAAAATCTCAGAAAATTTTGGATGCTAACTTCATGCCATCTGTGAAAAAGCTGAAGTTAAAGAGAGGATGGCTTCTAAAAATGGATAATGATCCTAAACACACCTCAAAATCCACGGGGGATTACATCAAGAGTCGTAAACTGAAGGTTTTGCCATGGCCTTCACAATCTCCTGACCTCAACATAATTGAGGATAGACCTTAAAAGAGCAGTGCGTGACAGACAGACCAGAAATCTCAAAGAACTGGAAGACTTTTGTAAGGAAGAATAGGCAAAGATACCTCAAACAAGAATTGAAAGACTCTTGGTTGGCCCCAAAAAGCTTTTACAAGCTGTGATACTTTATAAATAATGTTTATAACACTAGCGCAAATAGTGTGGTACTCTGTAATATGCCCAATCTGCAGCTGTTTTTGTGAGTATGAGTCCCTGTATCTCATACAAAATGGTAGTGTACTTTATGGAAAAAAACAACAAAATAGCACTGGATGGGACTTAAAAGTATATGCAATACAGTTATAATAAAAATGCACCTGGAGTGGGTAATGAGGTAGATGGCAGGGAAAAGTAAAGTGCATGCGTATCTTAATATTTCTCTGGGGCTGGCTTGGGGGGTGTGGAGGTTGCGGGAGTACGCCCCAGCCGGTGGCTTCTCTACCGCAGTGTCCCCAACTATAGTGTTTTCTGCTTGGTGTTTCCGTCTCCAGTGACGTCACTACGAAGATTGTTGAGAACCAACAATCTCGTCGGTCCCCGACAAAGGAGACCGCTGTCTAAGAAACTAGTTGGATTTCTTTTTGGTCCTCAACAATCTAGTTGGAGACGCTGCAGTAGAGACGCCACCGGCCGGGGCGTACTCCCGCAACCTCCACACCCTCCGTTTGTGCTCTCATCAGGGTGAATATTGCAGGACTACAGGACCCCTTAATAACGGCACAGCCACCTGCAGATCGAACGCGTACGTATATGCGGTTTGGGCCACTACCTTACAATTCTACCATACAGCATCACATCTTGCACTTTACATGCCAGCCCCAGAGAAATATTAAGATACGCATGCACTTTACTTTTCCCTGCCATCTACCTCATTACCCACTCCAGGTACATTTTTATTATAACTGTATTGCATATACTTTTAAGTCCCATCCAGCGCTATTTCCCCCCCCCCCCCCCCCATAAAGCTGTGATACTTGCCAAAGGGGGCAGTGCATGCTATAAATTCTGCAGGGTGCCCAAACTTTTGCAGATGCCATTTTCTTGTTTTCTGTTATTTTGAAAGTGTAAATGATGGAAATACAATCTAATTTTTGTTGACATATTATAAGAATGTCTAATCTGTAATTTGATGCCTTTTGGAGATTTTTCCATCTTTCCTTGGCTTCTTTATGCACATTAATACAAATTTTTACCTGGGGTGCCCAAACTTTCGATCCCCACTGTATGGGGTAACACACATCTGTAAGAATGTTTGAAAATCACAAAATACATAAATTGGAGAGAGAAGGGTATTGATAGAGTATACCACTTATTTGAAGCAGGGAAATTGAAAAAGTGGAAACGAATTTGTGATAAGTTTGGGTTAGAGGAAGAGAATAAATTTGGTTATATACAAGTTAAAGAAGCATGGGGTACGGATAAGAAGAATCAAAGGTGGAAAATTGAAACACAGAAAATAATAGAGTTTTTGAGGGGTGTTAAGGGACAAAAGGTGAAGAATTTGTTGGGGATAGTATATAGAAAGACGGTGAATAGTAATGGGAACATCCAGAAATTAAAAAGTAAAAAAAAAATGGGAGGAGGATGTAGGGGGAATAAATGAGGAGGAATGGGAGGAAATTTGTAAAAATGTTAGGAGGTTCTCAGTAAATATTAATCACAGTGTTTCTTTCTGGAAATTGAATCATAGGATTTACTACACTCCAAAACTTCTCAAGAAAATGGGTATAAGAAAGGATGCCCTGTGTCCTAAGTCTGGCGAGGAAGAGGCTGGCCTATTACACTTAGTGTGGGACTGTTGGAGAGTCAAAGAATTTTGGCTGAGTGTATATAGAAAAATTGAGAAGGACTTTAACCTCTTGGGGACAGAGGGTTTTTCCACTTTCGTTTATTCCTCCTTACCTTTTAAAAATCATAATCCTTTCAATTTTGCATCTAAAAATCCATATGATGGCTTATTGTTTGCGCCACCAATTCTACTTTGCAATGACATCAGTCATTTTACCCAAAAATCTACGGCGAAACGGAAAAAAAATCATTGTGCGTCAAAATCGAAGAAAAAACGCCATTTTGTAACTTTTTTGGGCTTCCGTTTCTACGCAGTAAATTTTTAGGTAAAAATGACACTTTATCATTATTCTGTAGGTCCATATAATTAAAATGATACCCTATTTATATAGGTTTGATTTTGTCATACTCCTGGAAAAAATCATAACTACGTGCAGGAAAATGTATACGTTTAAAATTGTCATCTTCTGAACCCTATAACTTTTTATTTTTCCACTTAGGGGCGATGTGAGGGCTCATTTTTTGTTTTTAAT
This sequence comes from Hyla sarda, assembly GCF_029499605.1. Classification (NCBI taxonomy): domain Eukaryota; kingdom Metazoa; phylum Chordata; class Amphibia; order Anura; family Hylidae; genus Hyla; species Hyla sarda. The sequence goes on from NC_079192.1 coordinate 145,958,647, forward strand.
CTGAAGTTTTTAGTGGTACCATTTTTGTATTGATCTGACTTTTGGATTGCTTTTTATTCATTTTTTCATGAAATAAAAAGTGACCAAAATATATTGGACTTTGGAATTTGTTTGCGCGTACGCCATTGACCCTGCAGTTTAATTAATGATATATTTTTATAATTTGGACATTTCCGCATGCGGCGATATCACATATGTTTATTTTTATTTACACTGGTTTTTTTTTTTAATGAAAAAAGGGGGGTGATTCAAATTTTTATTAGGGAAGGGGTTAAATGATCTTCATTCACTTTTTTTTGCAATGTTATAGCTCCCATAGGGAGCTATAACACTGCACACACTGATCTTTTACATGGATCAATGATTCTGCCGCTTGACTGTTCATGCCTGGATCTCAGGAGGCAAGGTAGGGGACCCTCCTGCTGTTCGAGATGCCGCGATTTTGAATTATCCCAAACAGCCCCCTGAGCAGCATTTTACTTTCACTTTAGATGTAGCTTTCAACTTTGAACTCCGTGTCTAAAGGGTTAATAGCACGCGGCACTGCGATCAGTGCCGCACGATATTAGCCATGGGGCCTGGCCATTGCTAGGTGCCGGGCCCGACCCGCTATGACTGCATGGCCCTGCGTTATATACAGGGAGTGGGCGGAGGGCGTACAGGTACACCCTCCGTCCCCAACAGGTTAAGGTTGATGTGCCATTTGAAGCTAGAAGTGCAATTCTGGGGATAGGTTTAAATGTAAAAGATTATGGAAATGTGATTTCGAGAATTATGGGATTAGCAAAGATGATGATAATTAGAAGGTGGATGAGACCCGATGTACTAATGGAAAAAGAATGGATAGGGTTAGTGAATAAGGTTAAAAATTATGAAGAAATTTTAGATAAAAATAGGAAATTTGGAAGTAAGGAAAAGTATAGATGTCATCATGGGAAAGCTAGGTAGCATCCTTATCTAAAAGTTTTCTATAAGGTGGGTTCCTATCTCTCTCTATTTCTAGATTGTTAAATGGATTAGGGTCAGGTAGTAATGCCAGGCTGAGGGGTAGAAAGGGCGGCGGTGGGTAGGAGGGAGTATTTATTTTGTAATTCGTGATTAAAACGCATGGTAATTTATATAAATAAAGTATATATATATATAAAAAAAAAAGTACAGTACAGAGTTTAGCAGATTTACATAGCCCCACCTGAGTTCCCATTGGCTAATAGCTTTAACTATTCTCTAGCCAGGGAGTATAGCAAAGAGAACAGTTCATACATAAAAACAAAGTCTGAACAGGGCCTAAAATGGAAAAATGCAAAAACACAAAAAACAGACATTACAGGTTCAAGCCAAAACATTCTTAAGCCAGTAAAATAAGTGATAGCACTATATAAGTTAGCTGTACAATCATGGCTGTAAATGTTGGCAACCCTGAAATTTTTCAAGAAAATGAAGTATTTCTCACAGAAAAGGACTGCAGTAACACATGTTTTGCTATACACATGTTTATTTCCTTTGTGTGCATTGGAACTAAACCAAAAAAGGGAGGAAAAATAGAAATTTGGAAATAATGTCACACCAAACTCCAAAAATGGACTGGGCAAAATTATTGGCACCCTAACTTAATATTTGGTTGCAAACCCTTTGGAAAAAATGACGGAAATCAGTCGCTTCCTATTACCATCAATAAGCTTCTTACACCTCTCAGCCGGAATGTTGGACCACTCTTCCTTTACAAACTGCTCCAGGTCTCTCGTATTGGAAGGGCTCCTTTTCCCAACAGCAATTTTAAGATCTTTCCACAGGTGTTCAATGGGATTTAGATCTGGACTCATTGCTGGCCACTTCAGAACTCTCCAGCGCTTTGTTGCCATCCATTTCTGGTGGCTTTTTGATGTTTGTTTGGGGTCATTGTCCTGCTGTAAGACCAAAGATCTTGGACACAAACACAGCTTTCTGACACTGGGCTGTACAGTGCGACCCAAAATCCGTTGCTAATCCTCAGATTTCATGATGCACACATTCAAGGCCCCCAGTGCCACAGGCAGCAAAACAACCCCAAAACATCATTGAAATTCCACCATATTTCACTGTAGGTACTGTTTTCTTTTCTTTGTAGGCCTCATTCCCTTTTCGGTAAACAGTATAATGATGTGCTTTACCAAAAAGCTCTATCTTGGTCTCATCTGTCCACAAGATGTTTTCCCAGAAGGATTTAGGCTTACTCAAGTTCATTTTGGCAAAATGGCAAAATGTAGTCTTGATTTTTTATGTCTCTGTGTCAGCAGTGGGGTTCTCCTAGGTCTCCTGCCATAGTATTTCATTTTATTTAAATGTCGACAGATAGTTCACGCTGACACGGATGCTCCCTAAGCCTGCAGGACAGCTTGAATATCTTTGGAACTTGTTTGGGGATGCTTATCCACCATCCAGACTATCGTGCGTTGACACCTTTGATCAATTTTTCTCTTCCATCCACGCCCAGGGAGATTAGCTACAGTGCCATGGGTTGCAAACTTCTTGATAATGTTGCGCACAGTGGACAAAGCCAAATCTAGATCTCTGGAGATGGACTTGTAACCTTGAGATTGTTGATATTTTTCCACAATTTTGGTTCTCAAGTCCTCAGACAGTTCCCTTCCCCTCTTTCTGTTGTCCATGCACACACACAGACACACAATGCAAAGACAAAGTGAACTTCTCTCGTTTTTATCTGCTTTCAGGTGGGATTTTTATATTGTCCACACCTGTTACTTGCCCCAGGTGAGTTTAACCCCTTAACGAAGAAGGACGTATATTTACATCCTCCGCCGGCTCTTTCGATATGCCACGGGGTCACGCGGTGTCCCCGTGGCATATCGGGTCGGTCCCGGCCGCTATCAGCGGCTGGGACCCGCAGCTAATACAGGACATCACTGATCGCGGTGATGCCCTGTATAAACCCTTCAGACGCGGCTATCAAAGCTGACCGCCGCGTCTGAAGTGAAAGTGAAAGTGACCCGGCTGCTAAGTCGGGCTGTTCGGGACTGCCACGGTGAAATATGCCTACAGAATAATGATGAGGTGCCATGTTTACTGAAATATGCACTGCGTAGAAACGGAAGCCCCCAAAAGTTACAAAATTGCGTTTTTTCTTCGGTTTTGTCGCACAATGATTTTTTTTCCGTTTCGCCATGAATTTTTGCGCAAACTGATTAATGTCCCTGCGAAGTAGAATTGGTGACGCAAAAAATAAGCCATAATATGGATTTTTAGGTGGAAAATTGTAAGGCAAAAGTGCAAAAACTGAAAAGCCCTGCGTCCTTAAGGGGTTAAAGGAGCATCACATGCTTGAAACAATCTTATTTATCCACAATTTTGAAAGGGTGCCAATAATTTTTTCCAGCCCATTTTTGGAGTTTGGTGTGACATTATGTCCAATTTGCTTTTTTTCCTCCCTTTTTTGTTTAGCTCCAATACACACAAAGGGAATAAACATGTGTATAGCAAAAAATGTGTTACTGCAATCCCTTTCTGTGAGAAATACTTCATTTTCTTGAAAAATTTCAGGGGTGCCAACATTTACGACCATGACTGTATATCTTGGGGTGATAGTATTATTTTAAAACAATTTTCTGATACTGGAATATTTAATATTTGACCACAGCAAGGGCATCTTAATGTACAAATGCTAAACAGGATATTTTTAAAGCAGCTTCATTTTTCCATTAGTATTGGTCTTGCACTTTTAGCTGTACAGTAATTGTAAACAAAAAATAAAAAATAATAAAAAAAAAGTTATAAAGACTCAAACTGTTGTTTGAAAGAATGAAAGAAAAAAAATCATTATAGATTTTAATTGCAAAAGGTAAATGCCTTTAGCGAATTTCAGGGTTAGAAGAAGGAAAACCAAGATGGATAAATTAAAATGTAAAGGGGGCAATAAATAACAACAAGAGCACCTTAAAACAACTAAAACAGAAAGGCAGTAAAGAAGCACTAAAAGGCTATAAGTGAAAAAAATAAATTATATAAAAGAGATAAAGGCAGCAAAGCTGGAGACAGGGAAACTTATTGCCAAAGAGATTAAAACTAAGCTTAAACTGTTCTTCAGTTACATAAATAGTGAAAAGGTTAAAAGGATTAAAAACGTGATAAGGAGAAAGCAAATGTATTAAACATTTTCCATCATTTTTTTCACAAAAGGAAATAAAATGTCAGGTAAAATATAAGTGATAAAATAAACTCTCCATTAAATTTCACCTGTCTAACCCAGAAAACAAGGTATACCAACACCATATAAAGAATAAAATAGATAATGAAGTTATGCACCCGTGTTCTGAGGGACTTAAAGGGGCACTCCACTGGTAAGCGTTCGGAAGTAAATGTTCCGAACACTGTTTTTCGCACTGCAAGGTTCGGCCATGCCCCATGGATGCCACGATGGGCGTGGCCGAACCACACAGAGCGAAAACAGTGTTCGGAACATTTACTTCTGGACACTGGCTAGTGGAGTGCCCCTTTAAGTAATGTGATAGGAAGAATAGTTTACAGCACTTCAATGAGGATGAGCTAGACTTTTTATTAAAGGGGTGCTCTGGTAGAAAAACATTTTTTCAAATCAACTGTTGCCAGAAAGTAAAACAGATTTGTAAATTACTTCTATTAAAAAATCTTAATACTTCCAGTATTTATCAGCTGCTGTATGCTCCACAGGAAGTTGTATAGTTCTTTTCAGTCTGACCTCAGTGCTCTCTGATGACACCTCTGTCCGTGTCAGGAATTGTCCAGAGCAGGAGAGGTTTGCTATGGGTTTTTGCTTGTTGCAAAGGTATGTACATAATTTGAAGCTTTCAGTACATAACATGAAAGCAGACAAATGGCTGAGCAGCTTGTTTTTAGCATCTTTTTAGATTGCAAATCCTGTGGCAACAAAACAAAAAGCGACATACCACATAGAAGTTGGCATTAGTAACATTATACATCGATGACAATAGTAAAAAAACACTTTGCATACACAAAAATTTACAGATAATGATGATGATAATAACAGATAAAGAAAAAAATGATAAAAATAAATAGATAAAAAATAAAAACAGAGAAATAGAGACAGAAAAAATATAATTTGACAGAAAAAATATATATAGTAATGATAATAGAGGACTGAACACAAGACAAAGTATAATCATTAGACCCACCAGATTTCATCAATAGATAGAAACAAACAGATATAGAAGAAATATATTTTCTAAAAAATAACTAGGTATAAATATTACCTCCAGGTAGTAAATGCCGAAGCAAGATATCAAAGAAAGTGTAATCCCTGATATAAGGACACCTTCAAATGAATGGCACCATCCCTCTAAGATATGAAACAGGATAAGCCATATAATGTATAACCATAACACAAACAGTTAAACAACATCTCTATGTAAATATACAACAACATAAGAATACAGCAGCACACCGCTAGCACAAAGATATAGATAAAACATGAGTATATAGATACAACATGAAAAGCTATACAGCTATGGTGTAATAAATGGAAATATAAAATTATGAAGTTATGAAATAGTGAGGTACTTAGCTTGCAATTTGGCGGCCAAATAGCTTGGACTGTCCCACTGAGATAAGGTGACCTCATATGGGACGGACCCTACACTATGAATATGCCTCTGTGTGATCAGTTCAGCAGGCATTGCAGGATCTGAAACATCCCAGACACCTTATATACACCTGATAGAGGTGGGTGGGGTGCAAGAGCCAACATGGAGGTAGCCACTCCCCCGTATGTACAATTCAGACAAAAGGATACGTCAGCCAGCACTATTGTAAATATAACTACCTGTATAGTAGGAGGGACCTAGCACCAAAAAACTACCTTGGTTCAGGCAAATGATCCCAAACCACGAATATACATCTATCAGTACTCCTATGGTAAATGACCTTTATGTCCCCCGCTGATATTATAGGTCCCGCACCTGATTTATAATGCCACCTGCTTATATGGACAACAATAAAGAAAACCATTGTTATCACCACCACCTAGTAGATTTTACCTAGGTACTGTAAAACTTTAAGAAACGAAACAGAGCAACTGCAACCAGTCCACAGTATACTGTCACTAGCCAGATACTAATCTGTAATCAAAAATACAATATAGTATTCATAAGTATATACCAGAGCTATTATAGCCTAGACTACCCCATATAACGGATGCTTACCCCCAATCAGGCATTGTACAAGAACGATGATACATTCCATGGCTGGCAATCCACGTCGCAGATACCTCCTTTCTCCCTGTCTTTCTCTTATGTACCCGCATGTACTGGCGTGCAGCCGGGACACCAGATGCATCACTTCCAGATACTGCGCATCACATGACTCAGATCTCATAGATGCCTTAACTAAGATACATCACATGACTTGTCATGTGACTAAATAATGATAGATGGCTCCATTCACTACCCTGCATCTACACACCATAGCTCAAAAAGCTAATTAGAATAGACTGGGAATGCCAGAGACTAAGGGAAAGCTGGTTATATTATTAAACAAATAAAGGTACCATAGGAGAACTATAGTGAATAACTAGATCATAGCACAATAATTAGATGAATAATAAAAAATATATGAATTAAAGAGAAAAAATGGGAGAGGTATCTCACATAGATAAATCATACACAATACATATACATAGGGGAAATACAAAATCAAGAAAAAAAACAATAAACATATTTATGTGTCAATAGTACAACATGAAAGGTATAATAACAAAAAAACAAATTGCTCATTAGAGCCAATGCAATTAGAGGCTTTCTCGCATTTAAATGTTCTAAAAGGGTCATATTACAATACCTCACCACAAACCGTGGTACCAAAATGGTCATAGAAGGTAATGTCAATCCAAATAAAAAAAACAGTCTCCCCTAAAGGAAGGAACCCTCATCTGGGGGTCCTCCCTGAGGGAGAAAAAATGAAGAAAGTCGAGAAGAGTGACAATGTTAAATAAAACAGCTATGTGTGAAACGTTTGTTTAAGCCAAGTGGAGAGACAGAACGTATCCTAAAAATTCTCTCTAATTCCTTTTGTAAAATGCGTCTGTCCAATTCGCCTCCTCTAGGGGATTAACAAATTACTTCCATTATACAAAAGGAGATGCAACTAGTGTCACTGCCGTGCTTTCCCCACATATGAAGTGACACTGGAGTGTCCCATTTATTTTGGATGTCACAAATGTGTTCACGGATCCTTTTCTTAAAGCGCCTCTTGGTTTTTCCTATATATTGGAGGGGGCATGTGCAAGTACCTACATAAATTACCCCTTCTTTCTCACAATTGGCAAAATCCCAGAACTTGTACTCTCTGCCAGTGACTATACTAGAAAAGGTCTTACATTGTTGAACATTGTTGCACGCCTTACATCTCCCATAGGTTTCCTGTCTAGCCAGGTCCCTTTTTTTCTCTGTCCTTGAAAATGGTTGTGTACCAGCCTACCTTTAATCGACCTACACCTTCTAAAAGTAATGGCTGGGTATGGTGAGATGCAGTCATGAAGATGTTGGTCACTGCGAAGAATGGGCCAGTATCTTCTCAAAATATTTTTAACCCTCACTGCTTGGTTGTCATAAGTGCCAATTAATCTGACTACATTCTCCTCTACAGCCATTTTTTTGGGGGTCAACAAATGTCAGGGTTCTGACACTATGGCCTCCCTGAATGATGTTGCAGGGGTTTCTAGGGGGTATCCCCGCTCTGAAAACCTATCCCTTAAATCCCTTGCTTGCCTATTGAAGCCTTCCATCGACGAACAGTTCCTACTATACGTAAAAATTGACCAGTTGGGATTCCTTTTTTCAAAGGTAGAGGATGAAAGCTATCCCATCTAAGTAAACTGCTCGTCGATGTAGGATATCTATACGTTGACGTCTCAAGAAAGCCTCCCTCCCCTCCTAATGAGTATGTCCAAAAATGGTAATTCGTCCCTATTATTCTCAAACGTAGATTTCAAACCTAAGGGGTTGTGATTAAGACCTTCAACAAATTCTTTAAATAGACCTTCACTTCCAGACCAAACAACGAACACGTCATCGATATATCAGCCCCAAAAAATTATATGTGGGTCCCACCTACTATCTTCCTCCCCAAAAACAATGGTACTCTCCCACCAGCCCAGGGTTAAATATATGATGCATAATATACACTTTATTGTATATGCAGAGCAGAAGAAGGCAGACTTTTTAAGAATGGGTGTGGGTCTAGAATGGGGCAGAATTTGGTGGATTGGGTGATGCAGGGATACCTTTATGCTTCCTTTTTCAAAATTGTTTTGGTGACCACTCTAAGTCTGCTTTCACTTCATGTTTCGGGACTTACTTTGGTCTGTACGTTGGCTAAATTAAAAAAAGGGATGATGATGTGTAGCCGGGCGTGTAACTGGTGGACCCTTAGACTTCAATGAACAGAACGTAGTGACTTTGTTTGATTTGTTTCCTGAACATATGTGCTTTCCGTGTGAACTCAACATGGTTTACCTGTGATGTGAATGGGGCCTAATAAGGGGAACTTGGTTTCATTAAAGTATAGAAAACAGCGCATATAGGACATTTCAAACAGATCTCCATAGAGCTGTACTGGAATATTCCCATGAATTTACTGTTCAGCATATCAGTTTTATACTGGTTTCATGCAAATAATTTTCATGAAGTTGTCATGTAGCTTTTTCACATTTTCCTTTGCACCTGTATGTGAAATTAAAGGGGTACTTCGTTGCTAGACATCTTATCCCCTATCTAAGGGATAGTGGATAAGATGTCTGATTGCGCTGTTGTTGCTCCCCACGATCTCCCTCAGCACCTGGCATTTGAAACAAATGCTGTGTTCCTGCGGCAGTGGTCATGCTGTTATGGTCATGCCCCCTCATGACATCATGCCTTGTCTGTCTATTTATGTCTATGGGGAGGGGCGTGTTAGCTGACACACCCCCTCCCATAGACATGAATGCAAGGCACATGGTGTGACATCACAAGGGGGGGCAAGGCAGTGATGTCACGATCACGGCCTCAGGCTCCATGTGTTCTGAACAAAATGTCCAGAAAGCTTGAACACCAGAGTACCCCCTTAAAGGGGTACTCGGGTAGAAAACTTTACTTTTTTTTTTAAATCAACTGGTGCTAGAAAGTTAAACAGATTTGTAAATTACTTCTATAAAAAAATCTTAATCCTTCTAGTACTTATCAGCTGCTGAATACTACAGAGGAAATTCTTTTCTTTTTGGAACACAGAGCTCTCTGCTGGCATCATGACCACAGTGCTCTCTGCTGACATCTCTGTCCATTTTAAGAACTGTCCAGAGTAGAAGAAAATCTGCATAGCAAACATATGCTGCTCTGGACAGTTCCTAAAATGGACAGAGATGTCAGCAGAGAGTACTGTGCTCATGATGACAGCAGAGATATCTGTGTTCCAAAAAGAAAATAATTTCCTCTGTAGTATTCAGCAGAAGGATTAAGATTTTTTAATAGAAGTAATTTACAAATCTACAACACAAAGAGAGAAACACAGCCGCACATCCACCATTTGTAATTTGATCTACTTGCTTCTCAGCATAATTTCAAAAACTGACAGGTTGTTAGTATACATTTTGATCAAAAAGTACAAGCCCCTTCGCCACGTCAAGGCCACCTCAACCTGACACTGGCATAGCCCCCGGCGGCGACTACTGCCTCCAAGACCCCATGCCCAATGGGAGGAGCGACCCAGTGGCCAGGCAGCCCCACTACTGTCCGACCAAGCCCCTGGCTCTGGGCCACTCTACCCCACAGACAAAGCATCACAGAAACAATGGGTGCCACAGAGAACCACTCCAGTATGAAACCTACCATGTGCTCACTGCCAGAGGGCTGTGAGAATGGTAGGAGGAAACCCTTATGCAGTTTCCTGCTAATTAAAAACGGCTGGGCCAAATGGGTGGAGTGGAGTGCAGGCTATGGAAGAAGGGAGAGACTACAAATGTACAACACAAAGAGAGAAACACAGCCGCACATCCACCATTTGTAATTTGATCTAGTTGCTTCTCAGCATAATTTCAAAAACTAACAGGTTGTTAGTATACATTTTGATCAAAAAGTACAAGCCCAATTGCCACGTCAAGGTCACCTCGTTAGAGTGGGTCCCTAAGCTGACACTGGCATAGTCCCCGGCGGCGACCACTGCCTCCAAAACCCCATGCCCAAGGGGGAGCGACCCAGTGGCCAGGCAGCCCCACTACTGCCCGACTTAGCCCCTGGCTCTGGGCCACTCCACCCCACAGACAAAGCATCACAGAAACAATGGACGCCACAGAGAACCACACCAGTATGAAACCTACCATGTGCTCACTGCCAGAGGGCTGGGAGAATGGTAGGAGGAAACCCTTATGCAGTTTCCTGCTAATTAAAAATGGTGTGCTTCTCTGTGGCGGCCATTGTTTCTGTGATGCTTTGTCTGTGGGGGGGAGTGGCCCAGAGCCAGGGGCTTGGTCGGGCAGTAGTGAGGCTGCCTGGCCACTGGGTCGCTCCCCCCATTTGGCATGTGGTCTCGGAGGCAGTGGTCGCCGCCGGGGGCTACGCCAGTGTCAGGTTAGGGACCCACTCTAACGAGGTGGCCTTGACATGGTGAGTGGGCATGTACTTTTTGATCAAAATGTATACTAACAACCTGTTAGTTTTTGAAATTATGCTGAGAAGCAAGTAGATCAAATTACCAATGGTGGATGTGCGGCTGTGTTTCTCTCTGTTTTGTACATTTGTAGTTTCTCCCTTCTTCCATAGCCTGCACTCCACTCCACCGATTTGGCCCAGGCGTTTTTAATTAGCAGGAAACTGCATAAAGGGTTTCCTCCTACCATTCTCACAGCCCTCTGGCATTGAGCACATGGTAGGTTTCATACTGGTGTGGTTCTCTGTGGCAGCCATTGTTTCTGTGATGCTTTGTTTGTGGGGTGGAGTGGCCCAGAGCCAGGGGCTTGGTCGGGCAGTAGTGGGGCTGCCTGGCCACTGGGTCGCTCCCCCCATTGGGCATGGGGTCTAGGAGGCAGTGGTCGCCGCCGGGGGCTGCGCCAGTGTCAGGTTAGGGACCCACTCTAACGAGGTGGCCTTGACATGGCGAGTGGCCATGTACTTTTTGATCAAAATGTATACTAACAACCTGTTAGTTTTTGAAATTATGCTGAGAAACAAGTAGATCAAATTACAAATGGTGGATGTGCGGCTGTGTTTCTCTCTGTGTTGTAATTTACAAATCGGTTTAACTTTCTAGTACCAGTTGATAAGTTTTCCACTGGAGTACCCCTTTAAAGACTATAGTGAAATATAACACACACTAAATATGAAGGAGGGAGTTGACTACTGCCTGCTGATTGTCCATCACCCCAACTGCTATTGTGCGTGGTATATTTTTATCCTCTAGCCACACCCTTTTTGGGAAAGGAAGCTCCGAGCATGTACCGGTGTAAAAAATGAGGCTCAAGTAGATTAATAGTAAATGAGATGTAACTGCCATGCATCAAAGCTTGGTGCACAAGGGGACAAACATGTGGCACATGCAGAATTGTAAATTCTCCCCAATGTATTTTGTTTCACAGTCTTTCTGTAGCTTTTATTTAGGGTGGTGTTTTTTTGTTTGTTTTTTGTTTTATAAATGCAGTTTGCTCTATGTATGGCAGTTTTTCCTATTAGCTTATTCAAATGACATTTATAAAGAAAACACCAGGAAAAATACATGCAAAAATGACAACAAAATAAACATGCCATTAACAAGCGTCCTAAAAAATGTACATAACAATAAAAAATGTGGTTTTTTAAATGCATTTTTCAAGCTATAAAAGAAGCCAGTGTGAAGCAGCCCTACAGATAGTAAGTGATGGCAGCAGTCTGGCTAGGAGGCTATGGAAAGGTTATACCATCTGAGGTGGGAGATAAAGAGAACAGTTCACAGTACGAGCCATTTGTACTGTGCGAACATCTTAATTATCTTGATTGCTTCAAGTGATGCGGCTCCTCAAAATATAAGTCAAGATCCTTATTTTTGACCCTACCAACCTCCTATTTCTCTGTGCAGGGAAACATACCTGAGTTTGTAGCAGTGTCAACTCATTGTGATCCTATGCAATTTATCTAATCTCTGCAGGGCTCAGGCATCAAAAGTGATATTCTCTCTCTACACTGCAACTTATAGAGAAGTTGTATTGTAGAACACAGATATGTGAGATTTACTGTATACTGCTACTGTAGACATCAATAGGGCAATCATTTTATGCATAATAAAACACTATTATAGATTTCTGCAAATTAAAATCCGGCAGAATGGAGATATACTGTATTTGAAGTGACAATAATTATGCCCCATTGAACCAATGAGTTTTTATGCTATTTATGCAATGTGGAGAACAGTCAGGGATATGTCTGCTTTGGGTCCCATCACATAAGTATAGAGATCCGGCTCTGTTTTTCTCTGGTGCTATAGAAAAGCGCCAAAGGGAAACTGATCATTGAACTGATTCAATTCAATTGAATGGGACTTACCCGACGGGGGCCGACGGGGGAACGCATCTTACAGTTGTGGTATGGGGTGTGATGCAGGGCAGATGCTATTACTGTAGGGGCAGATGGCATTAACCCCTTGTGTTCATGACGCCATGGCATGGTTTATCCTCAATACCATCCGAAGGTATACCGCTGGATCCTGGGCTAGGCACAGGGGCAGTAATGACTCCGACGCCAAGTTACAGAACAATGGTAGCTTTACTTAATTAGACAGGGAGAATAGTCTTAACAGCTTAGCCAGGACCACGGAGGTGACCAGTGACTTCAGAGAAATTAACACAGACACAGGAGTCGGCACTTCAACCTGAGAAAGTCTCGATCAGCAAAATGCAGAGTTGAGGTAGCGGCAGCAATATACAAAGTGTGGGGTGCGTATTCAGAAAGGCATAGTGTAGGTAAATTCAATGATAAAGAAATTGGAATCGCACTCACCGCTCCAGTAGTGACAAAGCCGGTTTCATTGAAGCTTCAGCAGACAAGGTGCATGGTGCTTCCAAATGAATAGGTGACAGCTGTTGTGCGTCCGCACAGGCACGCTTCCTCAGACCCTATCCTCTGACACACCGGCATCACCTTAAGAAGTCTAACGGGAGTTTATAAAGTAGGTATTTTTATAGTGTGAAAGTAGCCTAAGAAACGTAAAAAATATAAAATTGCTACATATAATACCGCACACTTTTCCCTCTCCTTTAAATATAGCCCTATAGCTGACACGATCAAATCAGCAATGAGAAAAAACTGGTTTCTAATTAAAAATTATCCCGTCTTAGGACAATTAGTAGATGATAACCCACTTTTTGCTTTTAGAAGATGCAAGAACTTAAGAGATGTTATTACCAGAAGTTCTTTAGTTTCTAAGCGCAATTCAGATCGGTTAGTTAATTTTGGTCCTACTGCCAATCATAAATGTTGGTCGTGTACATGGTGTAGCTATTTTTCACTGACTAAATATTTGCGAAATTGGAGGTGTAGATATTTTCGGAAAATATTTAATACCACCAGACCCAGTAATACTATTCCAACACCCCTACACTACAAATCCTGAGGACCACCACATATGTAACTCATGTCATATCACTTCCTGTTACAATTGGTAGGAAAAACGCATCACATGCCGATTTAATGTGAACAGTGACCAATACCAAATGGGAACAAATTTGTACATATGATTATAATGTGGCCCATGGATCGGCAGGTAATATGCTTTGATAAACAACTGAAATACAATGAACAAAATATTTATGGCATTGAACATAATTATGTTGACAATATGTGTTTTTTGTTCATTGATTTTAAGTTGTTCATCATAGTACATTACCTGCCGATCCATGGGCCACATTATAATCATATTTACAAATTTGTTCCCATTTGGTATTGGTCACTGTTCACATTAAATCGGCATGTGATGCGTTTTTCCTACCAATTGTAACAGGAAATGATGAAGTGTCATGTGATCTTTTTTGTATGATTTTAAATAGCTGACAGGACATCCTAGTTGCATCTATGATTAAGATAATTATGATCGAAATACGTCAGAGCTTGTAACGTGTCTCTTTTTGTTTGGGTCAAAATTTTAACCTGTTAAGGACCAAGGGCGTACCTATGGGATAACAAAGATCAATGTAAAAGATCAGTGTGTGCAGTGTTATAGCCCCCTATGGGGGCTATAACATTGCAAAAAAAAAAAAGTGCAAAAAAAAAAAAAAGTTAACCTCTTAAGGACCCAGGAGGTATGGGTATGTCCTGGGTCCCGGTCCTGCGATATAACGCAGGGTCACACGGTGACCCCGCATCATATCGCAGCGGGCCTGGCATCATAGTGAAGCCGGGACCCGCCTCTAATAGTACGCGGCACTGATCGCGGCTAAAAACGAAAGTGAAAGTTGCCGGTTAGCTCAGGGAGCTGTTCGGGAGTGCCGCGGTATACCGCGGCATCCCTAACAGCTGTAGCACAGGAAGAGGTCTTCTTACCTTCTCCTGTGCTGTCCGATCGCCGAATGAATGCTTCAAGCCTGAGATCCAGGCTTGAGCATTCAATCGCCGAAAACACTGATTGATCCATCTCCATAGGAATGGATCAATCAGTGTAAAAGATCAGTTAATGCAATGTTATAGCCCCCTATAGGAGCTATAATATTGCATAAGAAAAGTGTAAAAAAATCATTAACTCTTTCTAATATCCCTTCCCCTAATAAAAGTTTGAATCACCCGGCATTTCCAAGAATAAAAAAAACACAGTGTAAATAAAAAAAATAAAAAATATATGTGGTATCGCCGCATACAGAAATGTCTGAATTATAAAAATATACTGCTTTTTAAACCGCACGTTCAATGGCGTACGCGCAAAAAAATTCCAAAGTCCAAAATAGCGCATTTTTGATCACTTTTTATACCACAAAAAAGTGAATAAAAAGTGATCAAAAATTCTGATCAGAACAAAAATGGTACCGCTAAAAACTTCAGATCACGGCACATACGCAGAAAAATAACAAAGTTATAGGGGTCAGATGATGACCATTTTAAACGTATAAATTTTCCTGCATGTATTCATGATTTTTTTCTGAAGTGATACAAAATCAAACCTATACAAAAAGGGTATCATTTTAACCGTATGGACCTACAGAATAAAGATAAGGTATCATTTTTGCCGAAAAATGTACTGCGTAAAAACGGAAGCCCCCAAAACTTGCAAAAGTAGTGTTTTTCATAAATTTTGTCGCACATTGATTTTTTTCCCTGTTTCACCGTAGATTTTTGGGTAAAATGACTAATGTCATTACAAAGTAGAATTAGTGACGCAAAAAATAAGCCATCATATAGAATTTTAGGTGAAAATTTTAAAGAGTTATGATTTTTTTAAATTAAGGAGGGAAAATTGAAAATGAAAAAAACGAAAAAACCCGGGTCCTTAAGGGGTTAATAAAGGTCATTTAACCCCTTCCCTAATATAAGTTTGAATCACCCCCCCTTTTCCCATTTAAAAAACCCAGTGTAAATAAAAATGAAAAAATAAACATACGTGGTATCGTCGCTTGCTTAAATGTCCAAATTATCAAAAATATATAATTAATTAAACCTCATGGTTAATGGCGTACGTGCAAAAAAATTCCAAAGTCCAAATTTACTTATTTTTGGTCACTTTTAATATCATGAAAAAATGAATAAAAAGTGATCAAAAAATCTGATCAATCCAGAAATGGTACCACTAAAAACTTCAGATCACGGCGCAAAAATGAGCCCTCATACTGCCGCGTAAGCAGAAAAATAGATAGTTATAGGGGTCAGAAAATGACAATTTTAAACGTATAAATTTTCCTGCATGTAGTTTTGATTTTTTCCAGAAATATGACAAAACCAAACCTATATAAGTAGGGTATCATTTTAATTGCATGGACCTACAGAAAAAAGATAAGGTGTCACTTTTACCGAAAAATTTACTGCGTAGAAACGGAAGCCCCCAAAATTTACAAAATGGTGTTTTTTCTTCAGTTTTGTCACACAATGATTTTTTTTCCTGTTTCGTCATAGATTTTTGGGTAAAATGACTGATGTTATTACAAAGTAGAATTGGTAGCACAAAAAATAAGCCATCATTTAAAGAGTTATGATTTTTTAAAGGTAAGGGGAAAAAATGAAAGTGCAAAAATGGAAAAGAGGTTAAAGATTTGAAATAAAGTTACTTGTTTAAGGAATCTGGCCAGCTGGAGATCTTCGTTTGTGCTTGCTAAAGTAACAGTGATAGCAGCTAGCTGCTGGCATGTAACTTATATAACAGTGATAAAGGCTAAGTGCATATATACTTGCATGTAATCTATGTATCGATGATAGCAGCTAGCTGCTTTCATGTAACCTATGGAACAGGGGTTGCTGCTTGCAGGGAACCGGGGCCGGTGTTAGGGGCAATTGCCCACAGCCCTCATCCCTGAGGGAGCCCTCTGAGGATTGGTCTGCTGTGACTAAAATAGAATTTGTGACGCCAGGATAGTGTTCATCTCCACACTCAAAGGATAGCAGCTACCTGGGCCAAGCAATGAGGCAATAACGACCAAAGATGCAGGGTTACGGAAACTACTTACATTTTTCTCAGTAACTTGTAAAATAAACAGGAACAATTCAACATTTATTGCAAAGTTGCTGGATAATGTTTTAGGGATCACAGTTGCTTCTAGGCAGAGGCACAACTTGTAGCTTCTGGGCCCCGATGCAAAATCTGCAACAGGGCTCCATATGCCAACTGTAATACTAGTCTCTTAGGGGGCAGAAGTGCTATGGGGCCCCCTTAGGCCCCAGGGCCTCGGGGCGACTGCTACCTCGGCACCTCCTATAGCTCTGCCCCTGCTTCTAGGCACTGTGGGACTTGTAGTTCTTGCTGATTAGCTTCTTGCTTGACTGGAATATACTTTATTTATATATATATATATATATATATATATATATATATATATATATATACGCCATTCTTACAGGAACTGAGCCATTCCCTTGCCCCAACGGTGTCCTGCTTCAGTCAGTGATGAGCAGAACAGGCACTTGGACAACACATCACCAGAAACAAGGAAGTAGCAGTGATGAGGGAAGACCAGGACTGTCCGCACTGCAAGGAATCAAGGGAGGTGAGTATGGCTTCTTTTTTTTTTTTGCCATCCAGAGCCATATTTTTTTTGTGTCTGGATAACCCCTTTGATGGGGAAGACCTACCTACATATTTAATGGGGGAACCTTTCTACCTACTTAATTGGGGGGCAAACTATTAATCCAATGGAGGGTCCTACCTGCTTCCCCCCTACCTACATACTTCACCTGTGAGTTACTGTATTTAAAAAAACACAGAAAAATAGGCAGCACAACTACCTAATATACGGGTGCAAGCTGCTTTGGCAAATGCAAAGTATACAAAAAGAAGGTTGCAGCAGCACTCTTGTTCAAAAAATGGAGGTTCTTAACGCACATTTTGATCAAAACGTGTCCCCCATTCACCACATGGAGATGGCCTCACTTCGGATGGGACCCTAAAACGCTCATTCCACTCACCTCTGCTGGACATATAGACTCTTACTGGGTGACATGCAGTATCCGCTTTAAATTTAAAAACCTCCTGTGAACAGAGAAGAGCGGTGCACGGCTAAAGAGGGTGCCACTCCCCTAACTTGCATTGCAAAATCAACACAGAAAAATAGCCAGCACAACTACCTAATACAGGTGAATGCTGCTGGAGCAAATACAAAGTATACAAAAAGAAGGTTGCAGCAGCACTCTTGGCCAAAAAATGGAGGCTCTTAGTGCAATTTTCTAAATGTGTCCCCCATCCACCACATGAAGGTTGCCTGACTTCAGATGGGACTCTAACACCCTTATTCCACTGACCTATGCTGGGCATATGGCCTCTGGGTGACATGCTGGATGTGCTGAGAGCCTCCATTTTTTTTTACCAAAAGTGCTGCAGCAACCTTCTATTTGTAACTGTATGAAATTACTTTTGTGGTACACAAATCCTGTGTTGAGATGGTATTATTAGTAATGTTAGTTATTGTATAATGAATGCTTATAGTACTGTAATTTGTAACTGTGTTTTTGGTATGAAATTTCAGCATTTGGGGTCCACTTTGTATTTAGCCCAGGGTCACACTTAGTTTAAAATTGTCCCTGCATGCCACCTACTGTATGTATAAGTGATAGGAATTATCTTTGAGTGGATTGCTGTTCAAATAAAGTGTCTTCCCAGTCATATTATTACCTGTGCCACCCTCATACCCCTCTGCTTATCCTATTGGACAGTTTCATTGATTCTAAGCAATAAACTCACATGGCTATTAAGCATATTTACATTTATTATTTGCTGCTATGAAATAAATCTATATACAGTATCTCCCATAAATGAAATATATATTTTCATGTGACAACACTGAACAAAGATAGTCTGCCACAATATAAAGTAGTGAGTGCACAGCCTTTATAGCAGTGTTTAATGTTGTGTCCCCTCAAAATTAGGCCACTTTCACACTATAGAATGCTCCGTTTTAAAGATCCGTTACAATGACCCTGTAACACTCACGTTTCAGAAGACAGGAACTCCGGTGGATGTGGCAGATGACTCGGACCATACCAGAGTCTAAGGTGCCGCTGGTTTTCACCAGAGCCCGCCGCAAAGCGGGATGGACTTTCTGCGGCAGGCGGCACCCAGGTCGCTACCCCTGGCACGGCTCGACCACACAAGTGGCTGAGGAGATTCGAGGCACAGGAGGGATAAGGCAGCTCGTAGTCAGGATATCAGAAGGTCAAGGCAGGCGGCAAAGTAGTATAGTCAGGACGTAGCAGGAGGTCAGTAGGCAGGCGGCAGAGGAACAAGGTCAAGTCACAGAGCAAAGGATCAGATACACGGTAAGGCATCTCTCAGGAATACTTTCTCTCAGGCACAAGGCAACAAAGATCAGGCAGGGAAGTGAGGAGGGTGGAGGAGGAATTTATCAATGAGCCACAGGTCGTCCTAGGGGACGGGGACAAATGCGCCGGGACAAAGAGGCAGAGGCTGGGGCCGGAGAAGCACCAGGTGAGTGATGGACTGTGGCTCGGAATCTGGCGCGTCCTGCGATGCATCTGGCAGCAGCAGGTAACGGGACGATGCACTCACGGCCCTTCTGTGATCAGTACATGCTGGGAATTGTAGTTTTGCAAAAGCTGGAGGCTCACTGGTTTGAAAATACTGAGTTAGGTAACAGAACCTAACTGAAGGTTTTCCAACCAGTGTGCCTCCAGCAGTTGCAAAACTACAACTCCCAGCATGTACTGACAGACTGTACATGCTGGGAGTTGTAGTTTTGCAACAGCTGGAGGCACACTGGTTGGAAAATACTGAGTTAGGTAACAGAACCTAACTGAAGGTGTTCCAACCAGTGTGCCTCCAGAAGTTGCAAAACTACAACTCCCAGCATGTACTGACAGACTGTGCATGCTGGGAGTTGTAGTTTTGCAGCAGCTGGAGGCACACTGGTTGGAAAATACTGAGTTAGGTAACAGAACCTAACTGAAGGTTTTCCATTGTTGCTCCTTCGCTTCTGAGCCCTCTAGTGCACCCACCGAACACTTGACATACACATATGAGATATTTTCTTACTCGAGAGAAATTGGGTTACAAATTTTGAGAGGATTTTTTTCCTTTTACCCCTTGTAAAAATTCAAAAACTGGGTCTACAAGAACATGCCAGTGTAAGAAATGAAGATTTTGAATTTTCTCCTTCACTTTGCTGCTATTTCTGTGAAACACCTAAAGGGTTAACACACTTACTGAATGTCATTTTGAATACTTTGAGGGGTGCAGTTTTTATAATGGGGTCATTTATGGAGTATTTCTAACCAGAAGACCCTTCAAATCCACTTCAAACCTGAACTGGTCCCTGAAAAATTCAGATTTTGAAAATTTTGCCAAAAATTGGAAAATTGCTGCTGAACTTTGAAGCCCTCTGACGTCTTCCGAAAGTAAAAACATGTCAACTTTATGATGCAAACATAAAGTAGACATATTGTATATGTGAATCAATATATAATTTATTTGTAATATCCATATTCCTTATAAGCAGAGAGCTTCAAAGTTTGAAAAATGCTAAATTTTCAAATTTTTCATGAAATTTTTGCATTTTTCACCAAGAAAGGATGCAAGTATCAACGAAAATTTACCACTAACCTAAAGTAGAATATGTCACGAAAAAACAATCTCGGAATCAAATTTATAAGTAAAAGCATCCCAGAGTTATTAATGCTTAAAGTGACAGTGGTCAGATTTGCAAAAAATGCTCCCGTCCTTAGGCTCATAATGGGCTCTGTCCCCAAGGGGTTAAATGAACTGGTGCCAGAAAGTTAAACAGATTTGTAAATGACTTCTATTTAAAAATCTTAATCCTTTGAGTACTTGTTAGCAGCTGTATACTACAGAGGACATTCTTTTCTTTTCGAATTTCTTTTTTGTCTGTCCACAGTGCTCTCTGCTGACACCTCTGTCCAAGTCAGGAACTGTCCAGAGCAGGAGAAAATCCCCCTAGTAAACCTCTCCTGCTCTGGACTGTTTCTGACACAAACAGAGGTGTCAGTAGAGAGCACTGTGGACAGGCAGAAACAAAATTCAAAAAGAAAATAATTTCCTCTGTAGTATACAACTGCTAATAAGTACTGTAAGGATTAAGATTTTTAATAGAAGTCATTTACAAATCTGTTTAACTTTCTGGAACCAGTTCATTTAAAAAAAATGTTTTCCACCTGAGTACCCCTTTAAGGACAAGATATGAGGTCGGGATATAAGGATGAAAGCTTCAATGTTGGTTTTCCTCTCCCACAAGGTTTAGATAAGAAGACCAGGCAACGCTGTGTTCTTTGCTAGTGACAACATAAAAGTGTAGTTAAGTAGATTTGCCAGTGTAGTTTTTTTTTTTACTCTAAAGTTCTGTGCAAGTCTTTAGGACTTCTGGTACATCTCCTGATCATGGTAATCTTGGACTGCAGAGATTGCCTGGGACTTGCATGCTGACTGTCCGGTAGGCAGGTGCAGAGAATAGTTACTGCGGAGAATGGGATATGAGGATGAGATATGATGATGAGATATAAGGTCGGGATATGAGGTTGAGACATGTCCAATTCTGATATGTGCCATAAGGAAAAAATTATACAGTTTCTACAAATTTGTCTACTATGCTTTTATGATATGAATCTCCCATCCTACCACATAACAGAGGTGACTTAATGGATGAGATCTGGTTACAGCGCAGGTCATTGGATACACCAATATCATTGTCATATTCCCAGAACCAACTTGAAGTGATGAGACATGGCATGGTATCCGGTTGTGCGATGGCATGTTCTCTGGTTGTGTTATGGCATGTTATCCGGTTGTGTTATGGCATGTTCTCCGGTTGTGTTATGGCATGTTCTCCGGTTGTGTTATGGCATGTTCTCCGGTTGTGTTATGGCATGTTCTCTGGTTGTGTTATGGCATGTTCTCCGGTTGTGTTATGGCATGTTCTCCGGTTGTGTTATGGCATGTTCTCCGGTTGTGTTATGGCATGTTCTCCGGTTGTGTTATGGCATGTTCTCCGGTTGTGTTATGGCATGTTCTCCGGTTGTGTTATGGCATGTTCTCCGGTTGTGTTATGGCATGTTCTCCGGTTGTGTTATGGCATGTTCTCCGGTTGTGTTATGGCATGTTCTCCGGTTGTGTTATGGCATGTTCTCCGGTTGTGTTATGGCATGTTCTCCGGCTGTGTTATGGCATGTTATCCGGTTGTGTTATGGCATGTTATCCGGTTGTGTTATGGCATGTTATACGGTTGTGAGCAGACATTTTATGATTAGCAGATTGTGGCTGTAATAAGAGAAATTAGGGAATTTTGGCAGATCTGTGTCTTGACAGGTGCACAAACATCATATAGTACGTATAGCAGTGATTCTTATATACAATGTCCTAATCATAATAATGACACTTCTGTGGAGATCAGATAGTGAGCCGTCCATTCACAGTGAGTTAGCACATTCTAAGGCACAGCCTGAACATGATAATAGCAAGACGGAAAGTAATGGCTTAGAGGGGAAAAGTTCAGTAGCAACATTATGATACAGGAAAAAAGAGCACAGATCTTCTCCCAATAACATAAAACAAGAACATAATGAATAAAACATCATCATTTTTTGCAGTATAGAAGCGGTGTGCAGTACATTTGACAGACTGGAGCCAGTGTGTGACCACAATTAGAACCCAGTCTTTCTGCTGAGTAGTTTTGGTCTGTGTAATTTTATGGCTATACTTCAGATGTATATCTAATTGCTTGGATTCGTTTCGAAGAACCTTGATTAGGTCAAAGTCAGCTCATCCAAATGCATTCAATGATAGTTTTAGCTAATGAATCTTTAAAAAAATTTAATTTAAGTTTATAACTTTTAAATGCTTTCCTGCTCACTTCACTTATAAAAATCAAATTATACAAGGAAACATCAACAGTGTGCATTATCTGGGACTAGGTCCCTGCGGGGGACTGTTTTCTTAATCCTGCTTCTGCTGAACCACTCTATTATCACTCCCACTCCCGCAATAGCCTGGGATATGAGGACAGGATATGAGGTTGAGATAGGAGGTCGGGATAGGAGGTCGGGATATGAGGATGGGATATGAGGTCGGGATATGAGGACAGGATAAGAGGTCAGGTTATGAGGTCGAGATATGATGATGGGATATGAGGTCGGGATATGAGGATGGGATATGGGGTTGGGATATGACAACAATATATGAGGATGGGATATGAAGTCAAAAGCTTCCTCCTTTGTTAATTTTCCTCCCCAACAAGGATTAGGTAGGAAAAACTGGGCAACGCCGGGTACTCAGCTAGTACTGAATAAAAATCGGTCTACATGAACCAATTTTACCCATACAGCAAGCATATGGCAGCAGGTATCAGTTCTAAACAGGTGCTGTGTACACCATATAAGTGATTACAGTGCAGTTGTATTCAGTGACTCAAAGGAGATCTCTTCTTGGAGACAATCTCTTTTCTTTTTCTATCTATTTGGCCAAGACCACCAATCTCTGCAGAATCTGCCAGACAAACCTCTTAAAAGGAATGTGGGGGAAGGGGACTGCCATTACTGTACCCTCTGTGTGGTGTGTCACTTCACAACACCTACACAGATGCTTTATGGCAGGCACATTGCAAAAGAAGGTTAAGACTGAGAGTGTCTCATAGAAAAGCATTGACTGCTTGCAGTCACATGTGCATAGCACAGATTAGGTGAAATGAAAGGAAGCCAGCACAATTTTCTTGAAGTTCCTGAGGAGCAGTGACCTATCAATGGACATCAAGTAGTCTGTTATTTACCACTCTTCAGACACCAACAAAATGGTGACAGTAGAATTGAAAAAAAAAACAAACACACAAAACCCCCTCCCCCTTCCTTTTACACACATACAGAGGAAGGTAGATGGGTGAGGTTAAATTTGCGGCAGCAAGTTGCTTGCTTTCACCAGATTCCACATATTAACTCCCTCTGCTGGTCAACAGTGGTAAATATGACAAGTTATGATTTAATTTTTTATATTTTGGGACAAGTATTTAAAAAACTGTAAAAAAAATTGTTTATCGTCCAAAAAAATAAAAATAAAAAATATCAGTTGGTGGCACATTCCCTCTTACACAGACTGAATAAAGGCTGAATAAAAGGCCTTCCTAGGAATTCTTGCTGCCAATAATCAGCCCCTGTAAAAGGACCATAGGTGGCACCAGAATTAATTTTCCTTTGGATTTTCCCTTTCCTATGTATATTTGATCTTTCAGTCAGACGAAAGTGGTCCATAATATGGTCTTGGTCACTTTATAATGTGCTTGGTGTAGCCCTTCTGTCACCAATGAGTGGAAATATCTTTAAAAATTGTGCAGGAATGGCATGAATTGCTGGTGGGCACACTAGCACCTGCAGTGTATATAGTAGTACATGGCTGGAAACACCATTCTGTAGTGTATGAGGACTGTAGGTGGGGTGAGATAACTTGTATATAGCTTTGGGGTGAGTCCACTTACATATAGGTATAAGCTTATTGATTAGTGTGATGGCCACGTTTTCTATATGGCTTATAGGGGGGGGGGGGCGTCTCTCTATTATGCACTATTATGTCACTATGCTGTAAAGAGTTGACCATTTGCATGGCCTGATGTAAAAATATCTCTTTATGTTACACCTTATGTATGCTTGAAAAAGGCCCATTGGGAGCAAAACATGGCACTTTAGTGGGATGCCACAAATATTTTTGATGCCAATAAATATGTAAGCTTCTTTTTCAATTGCTGTCAGACTTGCTCTTTTTATTATGTTTCTGTGACATGTCAAAAGTTATTTTAACGCATAGACATGCCTTTATCTTGAAAGAGAATATGTCTGTCATATCTGTGTGGTCTGTATTCACACAGAGCCTATTGGAATTGCTGTGTTGTGAACAGTTTTATCTTCCCTTGGCCAGGTAACGGATAATTCCTCTGATTGTTTCAGCCCCAGCATCTTTTGGCCAATGGTCTTTCGGGCGTGTCTATTTAACCCCTTAACCCGTTCAGGACCCATGACGTAACGTTACGTCCTGACACCCGGGTCTTAAGGACCCATGACGTACAGTTACGTCATGGGCAGTTCCGGTCCCCGCCGTGCGCCAGGCGGGGATCGGACCAGGATGCCTGCTGAAATCGTTCAGCAGGCATCCCGTGCAAATGCCCAGGGGGGTCCCGGGACCCCCCATGTCGGCGATCGCAGAAAATCGCATGTCAATTCAGACATGCGATTTTCTCCTATTCCGGGCTGATTGGGTCTCTTGTGACCCGATCACCCGGAAAATTGTGATGATCTGACCTGTCAGTGACAGGCCAGATCATCTTGCAGGGTAGGAGTGAAGTCGCAATGCTGCGATTTCCTCCCATCCCCTGCCATTGGTCAGAATTGATTCAGACCAATGTCAGAGCAGGACAGTGGGTTACCATGGCAACCCCCGTTCTGCCCACCCCTGGATGTCGAGGGGATCGTGGGAAGAAGATGGAGGCCGGGTACCTTACCTGAAGATGGCGTGGAGACCGAAGATCCTCCTGGAGACAACGGAGATCCCGACTCAGGTAGGGAAACACGTGTGGGGGGGGGGGGGGGGGGAAAGAAAGTGAAAGTAATATGATCTTTACTGTGGCAACCACTAGGAAGGCCAAACTGCAACTCCCAGTGGTGCCCAAACGGTGGCCCACCAGATGTTGCCAAACTGCAACTCTCAGCATGCCCAGACGGCCCAGGCATGCTGGGAGTTGTAGTTCTGTAACATCTGTCCCTTCAGATTTTGCAATTTTCATGAAATTTTTGAAAATTGCTGCCCTACTTTGAAGCCCTCTAATGTTATCAAAAAGTAAAAATATGTCCATTTTATGATGCCAACATAAAGTGGACATATTGTATTTGTGAATAAAAATTAAATTTATTTGGAATATCCATTTTCCTTACAAGCAGAGAGCTTCAAAGTTAGAAAAATGCAAAATTTTCTAAATTTTCATGAAATTTGGGGATTTTTCACCGAAAAAGGATGCAAGAAAATTTACCACCAAAATAAAGTAGAATATGTCACGAAAAAACAATCTCAGAATCAGAATGATAACTAAAAGCATTCCAGAGTTATAAATGTTTAAAGTGACAGTGGTCAGATGTGCAAAAAATGGCCGGGTCCTAAGGTGTAAAATGATTGGGTCCTTAAGGGGTTAAGGACCAAGCCCATTTTAACCTTAACCCCTTAAGGACCCAGCCATTTTACACCTCAGGACCCGGCCATTTTTTGCACATCTGACCACTGTCACTTTAAATATTAATAACTCTGGAATGCTTTTAGTTATCATTCTGATTCTGAGATTGTTTTTTCGTGACATATTCTACTTTAACATAGTGGTAACATTTTGTGGTATCTTGCATCCTTTCTTGGTGAAAAATCCCAAAATTTTATGAAAAATTTGAAAATTTTGCATTTTTCTAACTTTGAAGCTCTCTGCTTGTAAGGAAAATGGATATTCCAAATAATTTTTTTTTTATTCACATATACAATATGTCTATTTTATGTTTGCATCATAAAATTGACGAGTTTTTACTTTTGGAACACACCAGAGGGCTTCAAAGTTCAGCAGCAATTTTCCAATTTTTCACAAAACTTCCAAATTCACAATTTTTCATGGACCAGTTCAGGTTTGAAGTGGATTTGAAGGGTCTTCATATTAGAAATACCCCACAAATGACCCCATTATAAAAACTGCACCCCCCAAAGTATTCAAAATGACATTCAGTCCGCGTTTTAACCCTTTAGGTGTTTCACAGGAATAGCAGCAAAGTGAAGGAGAAAATTCACAATCTCCATTTTTTACACTCGCAAGTTCTTGTAGACCCAATTTTTGAATTTTTACAAGGGGTAAAAGGAGAAAATGTATACTTATATTTGTAGCCCAATTTCTCTCGAGTAAGCACATACCTCATATGTCTATGTAAAGTGTTCGGCGGGCGCAGTAGAGGGCTCAGAAGCAAAGGAGCGACAAGGGGATTTTGGAGAGTACGTTTTTTTAAAATGGTTTTTGGGGGGCATGTTGCATTTAGGAAGCCCCTATGGTGCCAGAACAGCAAAAATCCCCCACATGGCATACCATTTTGGAAACTAGACCCCTTGAGGTACGGAACAAGGAATAAAGTGAGCCTTAATACCCCACAGGAGTTTCACGACTTTTGCATATGTAAAAAAATAAAAATAAAATTTCACTAAAATGTGTTTCCCCCCAAATTTCACATTTTTGCAAGGGTTAATAGCAGAAAATACCCCCCAAACATTGTAACCCCATCTCTTCTGAGTATGACGGTACCCCATAAGTTGACCTGAGGTGTACTATGGGTGAACTACAATGCTCAGAAGAGAAGGAGTCATATTTGGCTTTTTGAGAGCAAATTTTGCTCGGGGGCATGTCGCATTTAGGAAGCCCCTATGGTGCCAGGACAGCAAAAATCCCCCACATGGCATACCATTTTGGAAACTAGACCCCTTGAGGTACGTAACAAGGAATAAAGTGAGCCTTAATACCCCACAGGAGTTTCACTAATTTTGCATATGTAAAAAAATTAAAATAAAATTTCACTAAAAGGTGTGTTTCCCCCCCAAATTTCACATTTTTGCAAGGGTTAATAGCAGAAAATACCCCCCAAAATTTGTAACCCCATCTCTTCTGAGTATGGAGGTACCCCATAAGTTGACCTGAAGTGCACTACGGGCGAACTACAATGCTCAGAAGAGAAGGAGTCATATTTGGCTTTTTGAGAGCAAATTTTGCTCGTGGGGCATGTCGCATTTAGGATGCCCATATGGTGCCAGGACAGCAAAATAACCCCCACATGGCATACCATTTTGGAAACTAGACCCCTTGAGGAACGTAAGAAGGCGTAAAGTGAGCATTTACCCCCCACTGGTGTCTGTCATATCTTTGGAACAGTGGGCTGTACAACATTTTTAATTTGCACAGCCCACTCTTCCAAAGATCTGTCAGACACCAGTGGGGTGTAAATTCTCACTGCACCCCTCATTACATTCCGTGAGGGGTGTAGTTTCCGAAATGGGGTCACATGTGGGGTTTTGTTTTTTTTGCGTTTGTCAAAACCGCTGTAACAATCAGCCACCCCTGTGCAAATCACCTCAAATGTACATGGCGCACTCTCCCTTCTGGGCCTTGTTGTGCGCCCCCAGAGCACTTTGCGCCCACATATGAGGTATCTCCGTACTCGGGAGAAATTGCGTTACAAATTTTGGGGGGCTTTTTTCCCCTTTACCTCTTGTCAAAATGAAAAGTATAGGGCAACACCAGCATGTTAGTGTAAAAAGTTTATTTTTTTTACACTAACATGCTGGTGTAGACCCCAACTTCCCCTTTTCATAAGGGGTGAAAGGAGAAAAAGACCCTCAAGATTTGTTAGTCAATTTCTCCCGAGTACGGTGATACCCCATATGTGGCCCTAAACTGTTGCCTTGAAATACGACAGGGCTCCAAAGTGAGAGCGCCATGTGCATTTGAGGCCTGAATTAGGGATTTGCATAGGGGTGGACATAGGGGTATTCTACGCCAGTGATTCCCAAACAGGGTGCCTCCAGCTGTTGCAAAACTCCCAGCATGCCTGGACAGTCAACGGCTGTCCGGCAATACTGGGAGTTGTTGTTTTGCAACAGCTGGAGGCTCCATTTTGGAAAGAGTGGCGTACAAGGCGTTTTTCATTTTTATTGGGGAAGGAGGGGGGCTGTGTAGGGGTATGTGTAAATGTAGTGTTTTTTACTTTTTATTTTATTTTGTGTTAGTGTAGTGTAGTGTTTTTAGGGTACAGTCACACGGGCGGGGGGATTACAGCGAGTTTGAGCTGCCGCGCAAAATTTGCGGCATTGCAAACTCACTGTAAGCCCCCTGCCCATGTGAATGTACCCTGTACATTCACAGGGGGGGGACCTCCAGCTGTTGCAAAACTACTACTCCCAGCATGCCTGATAATGTTTGGGAGTTGTGGTTTTGCAACAGCTGGAGGCACACGGGTTGGGAAACACTGAGTTAGGAAACAATGTTTCCCAACCAGTGTGCCTCCAGCTGTTGCAAAACCACAACTCCCAAACATTCTCAGGCATGCTGGGAGTAGTAGTTCGGCAACATCTTTAGAGCCAGATGTTGCCGAACTACAACTCCCAGCATGCTTGGAGTTGTAGTTTTGCAACATCTGGAGGACTACAGTTTGCAGACCACTAATACAGTGGTTCCCAATCTGTGCCCTTCCAGATGTTGCAAAACTACAACCCCCAATATGCCAAAACTGTCCAGGCATGCTGGGAGTTGTAGTTCTGCAATATCTGAAGGGCCAGATGTTACAGAACTACAACTCCCAGCATGCCTGGACAGTAAGGGCATGCTGAGGATGTGTTGTTTTGCAACATCTGGAAGGGCACAGTGGTCCAAAAACTGTGGACCTCCAGATGTTGCAAAACTGCAACTCCCAGCATGCCCAGACGCCAAAGGCTGTCTGGGCATGCTGGGAGTTGTAGTTTACAGGGTCCTATTACAGCAATGCATGTCGCTTTACGGCGACGTGCATTGCTGTAAAGGGCCCGACCGCGGCTGAAGATCTACTCACCTGTCGCAGCCGCCGCCATCTTCCTCGCCGGGATCCGGGTCTTCAGGGACGAGGTAAGTACCGGGGCCGGTCCCCAGCACTCCCCCGTCCCCCGCCGCGTCCTCCGATCTTCTTCCCGTCCTCTCCGGACTTTCAGGGGCTGGGCAGGACGGGAGGAAGTAACCGCCCCCCTCCTGCGATTGGTCGGTTAACTAACCGACAGATCGCAGGGTATAGGAGGAGGTGGCAGGCTTGCCACCTCGCTCCTATACGTTAGCATGGTCCTGGCTGTCTGTGACAGCCGGGATCATGCGAAATTACCGGGCGGTCGGGTCCCAGAGACCCGATCAGCCCGGTATCGCCGCAGATCGCAAGGGCGATTTCCCTTGCGATTTGCGGCGATCGCCGACATGGGGGGCCTACATGGCCCCCCTCGGCGTTTGCCCTGGATGCCTGCTGAAGGATTTCAGCAGGCATCCAGTTCCGATCTCTGCCCGGCGCGCGGCAGAGACCGGAAAACGCCAGGACGTACGGGGACGTCCTGGGTCCTTAAGGCCCAGGGTGCGGGGACGTCCCCGTACGTCCTGGGTCCTTAAGAGGTTAAGGACCAGGCCAATTTTATTTTTGCGTCTTCATTTTTTCCTCCTCGCCTTCTAAAATCCATAACTCCTTTATATTTCCAGCTACAGACCCATATAAGGGCTTGTTCTTTGCGTGACCAATTGTACATTGTAATGAAACCTCTTATTTTACCATAAAATGTACGGCAAACCCCCCCAAAAAATTTTTAGGGAGGAAATTTAAATGAAAACCTAAATTTTGCACATTTTGGAGGGTTTTGTTTTCACACTATACACTTTACGGTAAAAATTACATGTGTTCTTTATTCTGTGGGTCAATACGATTAACGATTAATGATACCCATGGCTACATACTTTTATATTTTTGTACTGCTTAAAAAAATCGAAATCTTTTTGTACAAAATCAGTAATCTAAAATCGCCCTATTTTGACCACCTATAACTTTTTCATTATTCCACATATAGGGTGGTATGAGGGCTCATTTTTTGCGCCATCATCTGTACTTTTTATCAATACCACATTTGCATATATAAAACTTTTAGATATTTTTTTATAACATTTTTAAATAAAATGTGACAAAAAAACAGCATTTTTGGACTTTTTTATGTTTACGCCATTCACCATACAGGATAATTAACATTACATTTTGATAGTACGGACATTTACGCATGCGGCAATACCAAATATGTTTATTAAAAAAATTACGCTTTTTGTGGGTAAAATGGGAAAAACTGACAATTTTCATTTTTATTGGGGGGAGGGGATTTTTCACTTTTTTTTACTTTTTTTTTTTTTACATTTTTCAACTTTTATTTTACACTATCTATCTATAGCAATCCTTTGATTGTTAATACTGTTCACTGCTATGTATAGGACATAGCATTGATCAGTGTTATCTGTCATCTTCTGCTCTGGTCTGTGGGAGGGCAGATCAGAGCAGAAGACGCTGGGAAGGCAGCGGAGCCAGGTGAAGGGACCTCCGTCTGCCGTGCTTGATGATCGGATCGCCGCGGCAGTGCTGCGGGCGATCCGATCATCCATTTAATGACCGTGATGCTGCAGATGCCGTGATCTGTATTGATCACGGTATCTGAGGGGTTGATCGCGGATGTCCGTCATTACGGGCGGGTCCCTGGCTGCGATCAGCAGCCGGGACCTGCCCCGCATGATCCGGGCATCGCTCCGATGCTTGCGGTTATGCTTAGGACGTAAATGTACGCCCTGATGCGTTAAGTACCACCTTACCAGGATGTATCAGGACCTCCGGCTGCCATGCCGTGGCAGCGCTGCGGGCAATCCGATCATCCATTCAAAGTACTGAACTACCGCAGATGCCGTGATCTGTATTGATCACGGTATCTGAGGCGATAGCGGATGTCGGCCATTGCCGGCGGGTCCCCGGCTGCTACTACCAGCCGGAACCTGCCGTGTATGACGCGAGCACTGTTCCGATGCTCGCGGTCATACACAGGGCGTAAATGTACGTCCTGGTGCGGGAAGTCCGCAGAGACATCATTATACCCTGACTTGCTAACATACTGCCATGTGGTTAATGGAGGCTGGGGGAAACACCTTGTTTGTGCTTTTAATCTGCTATATCAGTTTTTGCATGCACTTTGTATTTCTGGTTTTAGTCTTGTTGTGCGATGCTTTTAGTAGATTTTAAGCTGTGTTTGTATAGTCGGTTTTAGGATTTTATTATCCTTTCTGTTATGTGCCATGTTTTATATTTCTGTTTTCCTGCTGGGCTAGCATCCTGGCCACACTGCTGTGTGTGCTGCTGGTCAGCAGTCTATTTGGATTTATTATTATGGCTATTCCTATAGTGGAGTGTCCAGTTTGTGTGTCCAGTGTGAACAGACACATAATAGAAAGGATAATAAAATCCTAAAACCGACTATACAAACACAGTTTAAAATCTACTGAGAGCATCGCACAACAAGACTAAAACCAGAAATACAAAGTGCATGCAAAAACTGATATAGTAGATTAAAAGCACATCCCCAGCCTCCATTAAACGCATGGCAGTATGTTAGCAAGTCAGGGTATAATGATGTAATAACCAGCCCAGAGCCTAACCTGGGCTGACTTTAAATAGACACGCCCGAAAGGCCATTGGCCAAAAGAGGCTTGGGCTGAAACAACCAGAGGAATTAACCATTCCCTGGCCAAGGGAAGATAAAACTGTTCACAACACAGCAATACCAATAGGCTGTGTGTGAATACAGACAATGCAGACATGACAACGTCAGCTCTATTCTCTGCTAAGAGCTGCATATTTGTTACAATATTACCCTCATCTCCTAGCCCCTCCTTTGCTGACAAACAGGGCTCTGTACATCCATTAAGGCAGGGTTGGGACAAAAGGACATGTAATAGGGGAGGGGCTGTAGAACCTGAGCATCTCTGCCCCACCTTCTTGACACTTGGCTGAGACATTAAAGGGCAATTTTATAAGTTTGGAAACCACCAACTGCTCTGTTTAATCCTCAAAAAGTGTTCTCAGGTTTAGAAAATGCATTTCAAATACCTTATTATGAGTTCATTTTTCATTCATTCAATCAGTTAATCATTCATTTATAATGCAAACAGCAGTTAAAAATATGTAAGGTTTCCCCAATGATCACAGTAGGCTAACACATCTAGTACATATGGAATCCATTCTGGATAATGCTGTTAAAAATGTCCCCAGCAATCAGCTGGTTGCTGAGAGCCTGGTGACCATCCAGTATGGCCAACTAATACACCAAGATATTACAACCACTGTCCACCTTCACAAATATCTACCACCTTGGGAATTCATCTAGTTTTAAGAATTCCAAATTTTTAAGGATACTAAAATATTTTATCAATTTTTTTTATCATACATGAGAATTTCTTTGTGTGTTTACTTTCCTACCAAGAAAAGTTTTTTTTTCATATATCAGGTCTTTGTTTTCTGCATGTAAGTGTCATACTGCAGAGTAAGTGCCAGTTGTTTTTACTGTCATGTTTTATTGATTTCCACATGCAGGGATAATTTTTAAGCTCGGCAAAGTGTTTAGACCTCATCTTTGTGAAAGCATGACATATACTTCCAGGTTATGGCCTATAGAAACAAGTTGTTCTCGGAAAAATATATGTTAGATATGAAAGACAGAACAATAAAAAGTATCAGAGAATTGAAAAGTATATGGCAGTCTCACAGTATGGTGTCAGTGATTTTAAGCTGTATATGAAATAGGAAATTCACTTCACACCATTTTCTAAGTTTGCACAGTTGTATCAACTGCGGGTAATGATAATATTCCTAATACTACATAATCATCATATTAATATTATAAATAAGATTAAAGGGGGGTATAAAGATAGCCATACACATTACATTCAATTCAGAATAGATTGGGGTCGATCAGTCTTATGTTGGATTATTTTAATGGAAGATCTGACTATTATCATTCCAAACTAAGGTTACTTTCACAATGATGTCAGACTCCGCTCTTTGGAGCTCCGTCGGCCACTGTGTCAGGACGGGAGTATAGCGGAGAACAAAATAGTACATGCACATTTTTCTCTCTGCTAAATTCCGCTAAACTATCAGATCCCAGACGGATTCCATTCAAGTAAACAGGCTCTGTCTGGACCCGGAAGTTTCCAGTGTACTCCTGCCCGTTTCAGGGTCTGTTCAGTGCAAGAAGAAAAATGTGCCGAACAGACCCTGACGGGGTGAACAGCAGTGT
Organism: Hyla sarda; assembly: GCF_029499605.1. NCBI lineage: Eukaryota > Metazoa > Chordata > Amphibia > Anura > Hylidae > Hyla > Hyla sarda. The sequence continues at coordinate 145,992,151 of NC_079192.1, forward strand.
GAAAGTACTCTTAACTGGTGGATCAAAGATATAGACTAAAAGTAAATAATAATAATAAAAAAAAATTAAAATTATAATAATAAATAAATAAAATAAAATGTATATATATATATATATATATATATATATATATATATATATATATATGTATATATAAAGGGGCTGAGTATTTACCTCAGGGTGAGGCCACCACTCCTGGTGTAACAGAGCTTCAGAAGGCCATTAAGCACTCCGCGGGCATTCTTGGTAGGGGAATATGCAAAGCAGCTCATTACATCACCTTTTCAGGTAATGTTCCCTGGTATCAGCTTAGCTCCTGTTAAGGAATAGAAAAAGCTGATCGGGATTTTATGCCAAGCCAGACTACTCCCCAGAAGGGAAGTTTCTACCCATTTGCAGACAGCTGTTTTGTGGTTTTTGCCACTCGTCAGTACAGAGCAGGGTGATCTGGCTTGGCTGGGGTAAGAGGCCTGAGAGCAGCTAAAGAGGATGAGTATTTGCCTCAGGGTGAGGCCACCACTCTTTGTTATTCTGGAGTGAAATTAAGTTTTGGTACAACATAGCATTCGTAGCTGCATTTTTCCGGAGAAGTTACAATGCAGGAGATTTATCAAAACCTGGAGAAAAAGTGGAGCAGTTGCCCATAGCAACCAATCAGATGGCTTTTTTATTTTTAAAATGAAATGAATAAGAGGAAGCAATCAAATTAATTGTTATGGGCAACTGCTCCACTTCTCTGCACAGGTTTTGATAAATCTCCCCTAACTTCTCTCTCTCTCAGTCAGTCACAATATCTACTCCTCCTCCTAAAAACATAAACCCCCTTCTTGTATACAATCTTAAACACAAAAGGGATAAGCTGATTGGCCAAAGAAGATACACCTGACATTAACACTGCCTATCCGAAAAGGAATCTATTAAATCCGAATGCATTTTCATTATGCTTGACAGAATATAAGACCGTTTTGCGTCTACTGCATCCTTCAGATTTTCATCCTTCTCTTCTTTTTACTCTTATTGTATATTTAGATGATCTGTTTTGTTTGAAAATAGGATTTTTATTTCTTTCGTACTTTTGTATTGGTCCTAATGTACAAACGTTATAAATATGATAAAAAATAAATTTGTTAGGAAACGAATTGCACATGTCTAATGTTTTACTGAGTAAGCCATTTAAAAGGCTATTCAGGCTTTATACATCTTATCCCCTATCCAAAAGATAGGGATAAGATGTATGATCGCAGGGGTCCTGCTGCTGGGGACCCCCATGATCTCGGTGCAGCCCCCGGCAGTCTGTGCCGGGCGCTGCCTCCAAGACGGGGACAAGACGTCATGGCCACGCCCCCTGGTGACATCACACCACACCCTTCCATTCATGCCTATAGGAGTGGGTGTGAGGGCCCCCTAGTGACCTCATGCCACACCCCCTCGATTCATGTCTATGTGAGAGGGGGCGTGACAGCTGTCACGCCTCCTCCCATAGACATGAATGAAGGGGGCGTGGTGTGACATCACTAGGGGGCGTGGTCGTGATGTCCCGTCCCTGTCTAGGAGGCAGAACTCGGCACAGAATGCTGGGGGTTGCACCGAGATCACGGGGTTCCCAACGGCGGGACCCCTGCGATCGTACATCTTATCCCCTATCCTTTGGATAGGGGATAAGCTGTCTAAAGCCAGAATACCCCTTTAAGTTTAGTAGTGTCCCAAATATTTCCAACACTACAACCACATTAAAATGAATTCACAAAGTCAAAGATTTAAAATATGGTTCTGTCTCCTGCCAATAATTCTAACGCATTTCAAGTTTTTTTCTTGAACTATATGAACACTTAGCACTTATGTTTTGAATATTGGATTATGTATTCTATGAAGTTTTTGAAATAAATATTGAATATTTGACCCTTACAAAATAGAAGGACACGACAGTCATAATGCTTGGTGACGTCACTGAGCCCATTTGTTTCTCTTTATTTTAGCCAGCACAGTTGATCGATACACAATAATTTGATTTAACAAAAGCGAATATTATCAATATCTACCCATTTCCAGAAGCAGACAAGAGCAACTGGAAGCCATGAGAGGAAAACATTTTGGTACATTGTGTTCTTCTGAATACGATATCCTACTGGTATTTTTGACATTCACCCACCCTTCACAATAAAGCTTTGAGTTGCTGGCCTTTGAGTTTCTGTCTCCAAGTAACTAGTCACATCATGCTGGTACAGTGAAACAGCACTTCATTGATCAGCTCAATGATTAATGCCGAGCCGTAGTAATGCTTATCTTTTCTCAGGCAGAAACTTAAAGAGGAGTGGAGCTCTAAAATGCGAAGTGGCTGCAAGCTACATGGACTAGAGCTAAATGTCAAAGTAAAGTTCACAAGGTGAAATATGCATAACTGTTACAAATGTCAACATGCAGAAAACCAAAGCATATATTATTCTTCACACTGAACACAGTAGGTATCTGCCCAATTGTGAACAAACCAATTCCACGGGAGTCCTTTAAGCAATCTCAATTTCTTATGATATTGCTGCTTAGACACCCTGCAGTCATTTGTTCTATAACCAATGCAAATGTTATACATGGCTTGGGCTATGATTAAGCGTCTTTGCCGATATTAATGCTTTTAGGACAGTATATAAATCACACTATACAAGCCTCTTAAGCCAAAGACATAAAGGATAAATTGCGCTTTCTATCTGAAGCTCATATAGGCACTGCATATCAATATGCAATACCAACTATAGAACTGGTGACTTTAGCTTGAGGTAAGCCGGAATATACCATACATTATACAATACATACTATGTATTGTTATAGTTAATTGTCAATAATTACAAATGAAAAGGGGTTTGAAAACACAACATAAGACAAAAACAAATACAATAAATATGAACTAAAGGTATAGACTGGTACAGAGGGAGGTAGCTCACACCCATGAAAGGCGTACAATTTACAAGGCCTATAAAACTCTAGTATATATTCAAACAGATTGGTAAATTTAAATTGTAAAATCATAAAAAAACTGAATAATGGATATGTTCATGTGTGCGTATTTTGCTGCAGATTTTCTCTGGAAGAATGTTTGTTGGACAGAAGGGACAAAATGCTCAATGGGTGTGAACTTACCCATAGATTGTATCTTAGGTTACCATTGCTTTTTTATAGCTTTTTGTTTTGTTATATGCTGCTTATTTTTTTTATATCTTAAGATATATAAACCACAGCAATATCCCGCCTCAGCTGGTGATAGGCTGAGGAGCAGTGTCATGTAACAGGTTCGGCCTTATTCCTGGTGCCCAAGCTCATTACATGAAACTGCAGCTAAGCCTATCATCGGCTAAGGTGGGACATCCCTGTGGCTGGCAATTGGCTGAGCCACAGTGTGACACATTAGGCACCAAAAGCCAAAAGATGACTGAGGCTGGCCACTTCAGAATAGCCGAATGTTTTGCTCTTAACCATTTTTGGGTGTTTTTAGTTGTGTGTTCTGAGTCATAATCCTGTTGGAGGACCCAAGACCTGTGATTGAGACCAAGGTTCCTCACACTCCAATTTTGTTTCATCTGTCCAATGAACATTCTTCCTGAGACCTTGTGGCTTGTCAATGTGCATTATGACAGATATTAGTCTTGCTTTTTTATGACTTGCTTTCAACATTAGTTTTCTCCTGAGTCATCTTCCATTAAGTTCCCTTTGGCACAAGCAGCGATGGATGGTGCGATCTGACGATCTATGTACCTTGAAGTCCACCTCTAATTTCTTTGGAAATTGTTCTGGGATCTTTGGGTACCATTCGTATTGTCTGTCTGTTCGATTTGTCTTAAATTTTTCTGTTGTGGCCACATCCAGGGAACTTGCTGTTCTGTGGTCCAAAAACTTCTGTATAATATGTGCAACTGTAGACACAGGAACATCAAGCTGCTTGTAGATGGTCTTATAGCCTTTACCTTTAGCATTCTTGTCTATAATTTTATTTAGATCTCATGAGATAACTCTTTCCTTGGCTTTCTGTGGTCCATGTTCAATGTGGTACACACCATGATACTTTTTACCCTATAAATAGGTGAGTGACTGATTACAAGTTTGTAGACACCTGTGACACTTATTGCAGGACACTCCTTAGTTTAACATGTCCCTATTGCCGGATTATTTCCTAACTTTTACGTAACATCATTTTTATCCAGGCCAGTTAATTCTTTTATGATTCTGTTAAACCACAATTTAAAAGCAGTGTCTGATTTTCATCAGTTAATTTTAGTGTTTTTTATTCATTATTACTTTTTTCAGTTTTGGATTATTTTAGGCAGCATAGTGATTTTAACAATGGGTATTAACAATTTTGTTTATGTCTGTATAGCTATGAGAAAAAAAATCACAGGCTCTGTATATTCTGACATACAGTATGTGTGCCTATTGACTGATAACTCTCATAAAGCTAGGCTTTGCAAAAAAAGAGAATTGTTGCCCCTGATCAAAATAGAATAAAGCATAAATAAAGTAAATGATCATACGGATAATCTGTGATAAAAAACAATACATAATCATGATTTTATAGATAAATTTTAGCAGACTACTTCATGTGTCATCCGAAACAATTACTTTCAATGTGTCTCTAAAGCCAACAGTGATTCATTCCATAAACTAAAACAATGGAACATGATACAGTACACAGTCTCATATTGTACTAATTCACCATCTAATGCTGTTACTTAGTCTGATATCTGTTACATTTCTGGTTTCAGTAAGTGGGTAACAAGAGTTAAGTTGAGACAGGGAGCTCAGTTGGTAGTAAGTACATTAATGCACTAGATCTTTACATTGTTGGAATGAAGAAAAGGTACACAATTTTTTCTACATGATAAAATGAAAACAATTTTCAAAATTTTTTTTATATCTCATATGTGCTTATTAGAACATAAATTATTAGACAAACAGATAATTGATAGGTATATAAAAGATAGATGGAGTGATGGTAGATACGTTTCAGAAATAGCAGTTGCACCCAAGCCCTGGTTCATTGGGAGGCCCAAAAGCCCTCTGCTGTATAAGGAGACAGCATTATTATAGATAGCTAGTTACAGGTGGCTGGGGATTGTATATTGTTACAAAGCGATGGGTGTGGACCTGTTATTCTACCCAACCAGTTGGCTTTGGACCACACTCAGAAAAGGAACTTCAGTACCCTCTGGATTTACACCCTTTATTCTAGATGATACCTAGTCACTTCCCAAGTGTAGTCCCTGTGTGGGAAGCAGATGGACCTGCAGACCAGGAGACACTGATGCATGGCACTAAAGGATCAGGCAAAGGCAGGTCAACATTCAGGTGTGGGTTGTGTGAAGGTAGCACACTCAAGGCATAGGCAAGAGGGTCGTAGCAGAGGGCATAGGTTCAGGGACCTGGGTGAAATTGGCACCCCATGTTCGCAAAAGCTGAATATGAATGCACCATTTGTTTGTGCTGCGTTTGTGCTGGTTTGTGCCGCAGAAATGAGCATGTAAAGTACACATGGATGCAGGCATTAGGGAGCAGACACAGCATCCAGGGGCGTAACTAAAGAGGATGCAAAGGTAGCAGTCGCGCCAGGTGCCTGCATGGGGCCCTGTTGCAGATTGTGCATCGAGGGCCAAGAAGCTACAAGTTACGCCTTTGACAGCAGCCTTAAATATGCTGCAGATCTTGGACCAGAAGGGGACAAGTCTGGATATGCACCCTGTTCCTTTAAAATAGCTGAGAGGACTGAGAAGAAACGGTCACACAGGATATAGAAGGATGGCGCCAAGAGTGTAGGACCAAAGCACAGTCAGGAACCAGGCAGTAGTGAGTACTGGGAGCGAAGTATGGTGGCAGAGAAGACTGCAGGCATTACAGAGAAGCTTGAATTTATGTCTCTCACTGGAAGATAGTGATCTACAATACAATTTTCTGTCTGTCATTTAATAATCTAGGTAAAAAATTGTATTTTCTTACATCCCAACTGTCACGGATCGGCAGGCTGGAGGTGGATCCTCTGTGTCAGAGAGGGTTTGGCGAGGACCGTGTCGGTGGACCGGTTCTAAGTCGCTACTGGTTTTCACCAGAGCCCGCCGCAAAGCGGGATGGTCTTGCAGCGGCGGTAGCAACCAGGTCGTATCCACCGGCAACGGCTCAACCTCTCTGACTGCTGAGATAGGCATGGTACAAGGGATAAGGCAAGAGCAAGGTCGGACGTAGCAGAAGGTCAGGGCAGGCAGCAAGGATCGTAGTCAGGGGCAACGGCAGGAGGTCTGGAACACGGGCTAGGAACAGACAAGGGAACGCTTTCACTAGGCACAAGGGCAACAAGATCCGGCGAGGGAGTGCAGGGGAAGTGAGGTATATATATGCAGTGCACAGGTGAACACACTAATTAGAACCACTGCGCCAATCAGCGGCGCAGTGGCCCTTTAAATCGCAGAGACCCGGCGCGCGCGCGCCCTAGGGAGCGGGGCCGCGCGCGCCGGGACAGGACCGACGGAGAGCGAGTCAGGTACGGGAGCCGGGGTGCGCATCGCGAGCGGGCGCCACCCGCATCGCGAATCGCATCCCGGCTGGAGGCGGTACCGCAGCGCACCCGGTCAGTGGATCTGACCGGGGCGCTGCAGTAACGAGGATGAGGCGAGCGCTCCGGGGAGGAACGGGGACCCGGAGCGCTCGGCGTAACACCAACCCCCTCTACTTATCGTCTGTGAGATCATGGAAGCAGACCACCTCTTCTCATAATTTTTCTCTTTCCTCTTTCTCCTCCTTCTCCTTTTAATACACCTTCCCCTTTCCATACAATTAATCATTTAATTTACGTATTTGTCCATTTCTATTGGTAGGTGGATAGTGGGGTGCCAAATTAAAAAGCTGATAACTACTAAAGGCATTTCAGATGAAATGGAACAAAAATACACATTATGCTAAGTTTCCAAAAAATGCCACAATCATCTCACTAAAATTTTCATAGCAAAAACCTTATAATCCTTTTTCCTGTCTGTCAGCTTCATCTGTAGTTCTACCTCTTGTGACCATGATGTTGTCATTAGAGCTGGGGCTACAGAAGAACAGTCAGGAACCAGGATGGTAAGTGAATGTCTGCCCACATTGTATACAGTACATAGCCATCTGTATCAATGGATTTAAACTGAATAGCCCCAAACAGTTAATTAGCAACCCCTCAGCATCACTAGTTACCTTTTTCCTGATGAGCTGGGCAAAGTGTCCAGTCCACCGAAAAGGGGTGGGGGGGATTGAGACAGAGTCACAGGAACCAGCAGTGTACATCCAATGGATTTCCAAAGAATATCTCTGAAGAGCTGGTTGTGCTTTATTAATGTATATTGTATTTACAGAAACAGCTGAGACATGCTTGCTTGTTTACTTTTACAAACTCCCATATTGAAGTCATGTTTCTTTTGAAGTATATAGAATCAGGTATATGGAATCAGTATCCTGGTAGGAATGGGTTGCAATTCCCCTGCAAACTTTGTTGCCATAAATGAATATGTTCACGTAGTAAGATCTTATAATATTGTTTAACACTAGTATATGTACTTGTACTTAGCAGACGATTAGAATGGAGCTTGCAGTAAATAAAATCCATCATATATATTAATGTGATTAAACATGGAACTATCTGTCACAGTCGTTGGAAGGGTCAGCAACTCTTTGGTTTTACTAGATTTAGTCCTGTCACTTTGTGATAATCTATTTGCAGGTAGAGGAGTATATGGGTAGCAGCAATCACAATATGATATCTTTTGTGCCGACCTTTCTTATAGGAAAGGACCAATTCAATTAGTGCAAATCATTTTACAATAGAAAATTTGCTTTATTGAATGGCTCAAATACATGTTGACTGGGACATCAGATTGCTGGTGGATAATATATAAGATTGAATGAAACACTGTAACCAATATCTTAAACTGTTCTGTAATAGAGAAATGACCTGTAAACCTGGTTGGGGGATTTAAAGGGGTAAGGAGTGATTTTGAATATAGCAATAGATACTAATACAAAAGTCATTTCTCAGAAGATACACTATATTGTTCTTTATTTCACAAATTAAAGATATCATACATTACAATTATGGGGTTAAATACAAAGAAGTTGTTAAATGGAAATTGGCCCACATAGCTTTACCTACAGTTGAATGTGACCACTGGGGTCAGTGTTTGGTTGCAGGCTCCTGGGCACAGTGTATGGTGACATCCCAAGGGCGCTTTTACCGGAGAAGCAGCTATGCTGGAGCAATAGTGAACGGAGGGGTGTGTATACATTATTTCAATTTTTATTTATTTCTAATATCATTCCTTCCTCCCATGAACATTTTTCACGGAACATAAAGCATCATTGGTGCAGGACTTACAAAAATTTAGTGATACATTCTCCTCAACTGTACTTTATTTAGATGAGTTAGAATAACAGAATGTCTGAATAGGATTCCTTTATAAAACAGTCAACATTTTTTATACCATAGTTTAATCTTCTTGGCTTGATAAAGATTTCTAGGAATCTAAAAAATTTGCCATTAGTTGGTCCCAAAAGAACCAGAAGGAGTTGTCAAAAACCCCTCTTTATGGGATTAGCTGAATGCTCCAATTTTCATGAATTGTGCTTGCAATGAAATAAAGTACTATTAACACAACACAATTGTATTTGCCCCAAGGTATTCACTCACACAGGCGAGGATAGTTCCATACTTCAGAGCTCCATTAAGCTCCTCAAGATGAGTAAGGGGGGCCATGGCCGCAGTTGATATAAGCCGCTTCTGCTACCTGCACCTTGTCTTGTAAGACGTGAAGAAAAATACTAATAAAGAAAACAAGCTTGTAGAAAACATATCTATGGATCGTGAGTAAACCTTTCTCTCATGTTTACGAATTGTACATGAAGTAGTACAGTTTATATTTATTGGATAGCCCATTGTGTGTATCCAAAGAAATAAAGTACAATTTTACAAATACTGACAACTGTTTACTGTATATAGGACAGATAGCTGAGAAATGCTCACACAAAAATGCATTATACACACTTTAAGCACAGGAAAAGTAGGGACAGGACCTGCTTCTATCCTTAAGTTCAGATTGCGACCCAAGATAGCATCAAGCCTTTGCCCAAACCTTCCATGCTACTACACTGCTCAAAAAAAATAAAGGGAACACTTAAACAACACAATGTAACTCCAAGTCAATCACACCTCTGTGAAATCACACTGTCCACTCAGGAAGCAACACTGATTGACAATCAATTTCACATGCTGTTGTGCAAATGAAATAGACAACAGGTGGAAATTATAGGCAATTAGCAAGACACCCCAATAAAGGAGTGGTTCTGCAAGTGGTGACCACAGACTACTTCTCAGTTCCTATGCTTCCTGGCTGATGTTTTGGTCACTTTTGAATGCTGGCGGTGCTTTCACTCTAGAGTATACAACCCACACAAGGTGGCTCAGGTAGTGCAGCTCCTCCAGGATGGCACATCAATGTGAGCTGTGGCAAGAAGGTTTGCTGTGTCTGTCAGCGTAGTGTTTAGAGCATGGAGGCGCTACCAGGAGACAGGACAGTACATCAGGAGACATGTAGGAGACTGTAGAAGGGCAACAACCCAGCAGCAGGACCGCTACCTCATCCTTTGTGCAAGGAGTAGCAGGAGGAGCACTGCCAGAGCCCTGCAAAATGACCTCCAGCAGGCCACAAATGTGCATGTGTCCACTCAAATGGTCAGAAACAGACTCCATGAGGGTGGTATGAGGGCCCGATGTCCACAGGTGGGGGTTGACATTTGCCAGAGAACACCAAGATTGGTAAATTCACCACTGGCACCCTGTACTCTTCACAGATGAAAGCAGGTTCACACTGAGCACATGTGACAGATGTGACAGAGTCTGGAGACACCGTGGAGAATGTTCTGCTGCCGGCAACATCCTCCAGCATGACTGGTTTGGTGGTGGGTAAGTAATGGTGTGGGGTGGCATTTTCTTTGAGGGGACGCACAGCCCTCCACGTACTTGCCAGAGGTAGCCTGACTGCCATTAGGTACCGAGATCCTCAGACCCCTTGTGAGATCATATGCTGGTGCGGTTGGCCCTGGGTTCCTCCTAATGCAAGACAATGCTAGACCTCATGTGGCTGGAGTGTGTCAGCAGTTTCTGCAAGAGGAAGGCATTAATGCTATGGACTGGCCTGCCCGTTCCCCAGTCCTGAATCCGATTGAGCACAACATGTCTCGCTCCACCCACCACAGACTGTCCAGGAGTTGGCAGATGCTTTAGTCTAGGTCTGGGATGACATCCCTCAGCAGACCATCCACCACCTCATCTGAAGCATGCCCAGGCTTTGTAGGGAGGTCATACGGGCATGTGGAGGCCACACAAACTACTGAGCCTCATTTTGACTTGTTTTAAGGACATTACATCAGAGTTGGATCAGATCTTAGTGTTCCCTTTATTTTTTTGAGCAGTTTATGAGTGTATAGAAGGCTATCCCCTACCACAGCATGCCCCATCTGGTGTGATTCATGGGGTTATACCACATACTTATAAATGATGTCCCAGCAACTCCAGTGTTGTCTGTGACTGTGTCGCTACCTGTTTCCAGAATCCATTTTTTTTTAATTTCACACCAATAAGACTTGTGGTTCTCCCAGAGCACAATCACTTGAATGCTGTTAACACAGAGGAATCGCCTCTTGCAGAGTACCACTTTGGTTTGACTTGAGACACAGCCCGCTGTTTTACTTGTAGGTAACCTTTGCTATATACAACAGTCATCCCCTGGTTCTTCCTGCCCCTCTTTGTCTTATTGTAGGTGGAGGGTATTTACAGATGCTGATCCTGTATCAATCTCTCTTTGGTGCAGTCACCTGTAGTAATATTCTATTATTTCTTCCATTCTCTTTTAAAGTCTGAGTCTCTACTGGGCCCTGTCCAGGTTATCAGACCTAGTATGATACTACAACTTGGGGCTAATACGATGAGCAAGGAAAATATGCAGTCACTGGTCAATTTTACAGACTCTCTAACTCACCAGCCATTCTAGCTCTTTTTATCTCCTCAAAAGTAACCCCTTAGAGGGCTCTCAGCTCTAGGACCAAAGCCGGTCTTAGTCTTTATGAGTTTGCACATACTGGTAGATGTTTTTTTGTAGATCATTTTGGTTGCTCTAAATTTGGAGCAATTTCTCCAAATTTATCAAACTTGTGCAAGCCCCATGAAATTTCGTGCAATGGTCTAAATCTCCACAAAGTTCAATTTGTAGACCTGTTCTACACCTCACAGGAAAAGTGGTGTATCCTGGAAGCTGGGCTTTTGTTCCATTGTTTTTCAGGATTCCACTGAGGTTTTTTTTTGTCCACCAGCAAAAACGCCTGAAAAACGGTCCCAGCTTTTCCTGCATTTTGGTAGTTTTTCTTGGGGGAGATTTATCAAAAACTGTACAGAGGAAGAGTAGTGCAGTTGCCCCATGGCAACCAATCAGATTGCTTCTTTAAAAAAAATGAAAGGAGCAATCTGATAGGTTGCTATGGGCAACTGCACCGCTCTTCCTCTACATAGGCTTTGATTAATCTCCCCCTTGTGTTTTTTCTTGCATTTTTGCTGGTGTGCGGAAACAAACATTTTTGTACCCTGTGTGCATTTTTTTCACTGCAGGTACTACTCCATGGGTCGGATGCAGAGTGCCCCCCCCACGGAGTGTAAGGAGGTAAGGAGTGATGTATAGCATATACATGGTGCAGAGCATCACTACTTACCTCCGCCCGCTGTATAGTATACAGGGGGCATAGTGTATCCATGTATACTATACAGGAGCCCAGCAAGGAAAGAGTTAACCCACACTGCAGTTCTGAGTTAAATCTTTGTGTGCTCTCCTGTATATACAGCCATCTATAGATGACTGTATATACAGGATACAGTAGGCAGACAAGAACAATTGGAGGCTCCCTGTTACACACTGCAGTATGGGCGCACTCCCCAGGTGAGATCGCAAATTATGTCCTAACTTTTTTTTTTCTCATTTCAGATACGTGAATGGGGAGGACTACGTCAGATTCAGTGTATTGCGATGATGACCAGCTTTTTTTTTTAATGTTAATAAAAGGTTTAATGAGGGCTGTGTACATTTTTTTTCAATGTGTCGTGTTTTTTTTTATTGAATTTTTCAGGCTTAGTAGTGGAAGCTGTCTTGTAGATGGAATCTATTACTAAGCCGGATTAGCGTTAGCCACAAAAACAGCTAGCGCTAACCCCCAATTATTACCCCATTACCCACCGCCACAGGGTTGCCGGGAAGAGCCAGTACCAACAGGCCTGGAGTGTCAAAAATAGCGCTCCTGGGCCTAGGCGGTAACAGACTGGGGTTATTTAGGTTGGGAAGAGCCAGTAACAATGGTCCTCGCCCACCCTGGTAAAGTCAGGCTGTTGCTGATTGGTTGGTATCTGACTGACACTGAAAATATGGGGAACCACACACTATTTTTTATTACAAAAAAAACAACAACACATATGGTTCCCCATATTTTCAGTGTTAGTCAGACACCAACCAATCAGCAACAGCCTGACATTAACAGGATGGGCGAGGACCATTGTTACTGGCCCTCCTCAGCCTAAAAAGCCCCAGCTTGTTACCGCCTAGGCCAAGGAGCGCTATTTTTGATGCTCCGGGCCTGTTGATACCGGCTCTTCCCGGCACCCCTGTGGCGGTGAGTACCGGGGTAATAATTGGGGGTTAGTGCTAGCTGTTTTTGGGGCTAACGCTAAGCTCAGCTTAGTAATAGATTCCGTCTACAAGACGGCTTCCACTACTAAGCCTGAAATTTCAATTATAAAAAACACAACACATGAAATAAAAAATGTATTTAAAAAAACGCTGGTCATCGTCACAGTCCACCGAATCTCAGGTAGTCCTCTGCATTCACTTATCTGAAATGACAAGAAAATAAAAACACGAAAAATGGGTTAGTACATTTTTGGCGCTCTCCCCTGGGGAGAGCGCACATAATGCAGTGTGTTCCTAAAGAGGGAGCCTCCAATTGTTGCTAAATTACAACTCCCATCATGCGGGCTGTAGGTAAACAACAGCTGGAGTCTCCCTGTTTGGGAACACACTGCCAAAAAGGCTCTGTTCCCAGTATGCAAAACGCATAATGAGAACAGAGCCATACTTAACACCCTGGCTTCAGGCCTGGACTGTGAAGCTCCGCCCCCTAATGATTTCATCACTAGGGGGCAGGGGCGGAGAAGTTGCAAGGGGTCTCAAGAGTGAGACCCCTGAGATCCGTCAGTCTGCCCTTGGACTACTACTCCCATCATGGGAAATTTTGTGTCCCATGATGGGAGTAGTTGTAGTACCGCAGTGCTGAGTGATGGCTCTTGCACATCCCCCAGCTGCGAAACTGTATTGTGACTGTTAGGACTACTACTCCCATCATGGACAGACTCTGTTCATGATGGGAGTTGTAGTCCTTGGGCTGAAGGACAGATCACAGCAGATCATTCTCCAGAGACCCGCTGCGATCTGCATTTATTACCTTAAAAAGCCAGCGGCGACACTGCACTCCCCGCCGCCTCTTGTATACAGATGTCATGATTCATAATCCCCGCCGCCGGGAGACCGGAGCTCTGATTGGTGGAAAGCTATTCACCACTATACACCAATCAGAGCTCCTGTCTTCTGACGGGGATTATGAATTGTGACAGGTCTATACAGGGGAGTGAGTGTAGCCGCTTCTACAGTATATAATGTGTATTTCCCCACCACAGACTAATAGTGATCCCCTGTAAAGTGAGCGCTGGGACCGCTGTGTGATTGACACACAGGTCCCCAGCGCAAGTGTCCGGCCCCACTGACCTTTATATGTTATAAATCTTTATGATACACACTGTCCGTCCTCCTCTTCATTATTCTGATACCGGAGACGCACGGCTTCTGCTTTCACTATAGTCAGAGCGCCCCCTGCCGTTGTCTGGGCCCATCCCTGTGCAGTGTGGAGGCAGGGAGGGAGCGCTCTGTCTATAGACTATGAAACAGAAGCCGCTCATCTCCGGCATCAGAAGAATGAAGAGGAGGACGGGCAGTGTGTATCATGAAGATTTACAACATGTAAAGGTTAGTGGGGCCGGACACTTGCGCTGGGGACCTGTCAATCACACAGCGGTCCCAGCGCTGACTATAGAAGGGGTCAGTATTAGTCTGGGGGGCGGGGGTACAGTACACATAACAATTATATACTGTAGAAGCGGCTCCACTCGCTCCCCTGTATAGACCTGTCACAATTCATAATCCCCGCCAGAAGACAGGCAGGAGCTCTGATTGGTGTATAGTGGTGAATAGCTTTCCACCAATGAGAGCTCCTGTCTCCCGGCGGCGGGGATTATGAATCGTGACATCTGCATACGGGAGCCGGCGGCAGCGCAGTGGAGCCGCATGTAACACCGGCTTTTTAAGTTAATTGCAGCGGGTCTCTGGAGAATGACCTGCTGTGATCTGTCCTTCAGCCCCAGGACTACAACTCCCTTCATGGACAGAGTCTGTCCATGATGGGAGTAGTAGTCCTAACAGTCACAATAGAGTCCCGCAGACGGGGGATGTGTGTCTCTCAGCCCTGCGGTACTACAACTACTCCCATTATGGGACAGATTCTGTCCCATGATGGGAGTAGTGGTAGAACTGCAGTGCTGAGAGACGGCTCCTGCATCCCCCACCTGCATCTTCCACCGTCTGCCATTTTCTATGAGTCCTTGCTAGCACTCTTAGGTTAGACTACTTAACTTGCAAAAAAAGCGCAATTGCGCAAAAAAAAAAAAAACATCTACTTTTTTTTTGCGCAATTGATACATAACAGTCCACTGGATTAGGTGGTGTATGGTAGACCAAACTGGTGACAACTTTAGAAAACTGTCCACCAAAAAAACGCAGCTCTATGCAAAAAAAGCGCAATTGCGCAAAATTTGTAGATGTGAAAAATGGTCTAAATGCAATGATACATCTCCCCCACTAAGCTTAGGGGTCAAACACACATGGTTATATGGATGCACCTCACCTTTAGCTAAAGATGTTGTAGTGCAATGCTCCTAGCACTGCATCATCTATCATCAAGTCAAAAGCAAAGCATCAAGCAAGGACAATTCTGACTGACATCATCTCCTCAGGATGAGGCCCAGGAACACCGGGGGAGATTTATCAAAACCTGCGTAGAGGAAGAATATGCAAAGTATGCAATCCGGCACCGCTATCCAAGCAGACCAATCTTGTCGAGATAGTCCGTGTCAGTCACACAGTCCGTATGGTGCCCGGGGGTGCCATCCAATGAATAACAGGTACAAATATGGCAAAAGAGAAATGATTAATGAAAGGATGCATTCATCCAGGGAACTTGATAGCAGAATACTTTATTCAGAAGTCGGTACAACACATAGGCGGGTAGACGCAGAGGAGCAACCTAGCAGCAACAAGCTGTTTCCTGCGCACAAGGCGCCCTTCTTCGGGCTGCCGATCAAGATCGACAGCCTGAATAAGTGCGCCTTGTGCGCAGGAAACAGCTTGTCGCTGCTAGGTTGTACCGACTTTTGAATAAAGTATTCTGTTATCAAGTTCCCTGGGTGAGTGCATCCTTTCATTCATCACTTCTGTGTAGTGGAAGAGTGGTGCAGTTGCCTATAGCAACCAATCAGCTAGCTTCTCATTTTTAAAGAGGCCTGTGAAAAATGAAAGAAGCGATCTGATTGGTTGCTCTGGGCAACTGCACCACTCTTCCTCTACACGGGTTTTGATAAATCTCCCCCATAGTTCCTGTTGTCTTCAACTCACACAGGACTGTTAGCACCTTTGAGACTTTACAAGTTAAAACTGGCAATAAAAAGCAAAAGGTTTAAAAATATTGCAACCCATCACAATGAAGGCACACAGCATAGTAACTTTTGAACACTGCAATATCACACATTATACATTTGTAAAAGGGTAAGTATGCTTGCAGGCTACGATCACACAACCAACCATTTTAATTGATACAATAACAAGCACAGTTCACCTCATAGATACAGTACCAAGCTCATTGCATAGGCCAATGATTCCCAACCAGGGTGCCTCCAGGTGTTGCAAAACTACAACTCCTAGCATGCCTAGATAGCCAAAGGCTACCAAAGGCTGTCCAGACATGCTGGGAGTTGTAGTTTTTGCAACATCTGGAGGCACCCTGGTTGGGAAACACTGGCATAGGCTGTGGATATACTGTACAATACCCTCCCCCTGACTTTAATAGGAAAATTAAAATCTGCATTAAATGCAAGAATTGTGGATTTTGCTTCCAAGATCTGCAGATAAAAAAATGACAATAAAAACTGAAAGAAAAAAAAAATTCAGGGGTTAAGATGGGATCAGATGATCTTTTTAGGCTGCCATCTTGCAGTAGATTAGAATAAAGTTGTCCAATTGCGTCAAATTTGGAGATTCCACATACATAATTTTTCTTTACAGTATGCTGAAATCTATATATATAAAACTCAATGTGTGTGTATGTATGTATGTATGTATGTGTGTATGTTCCAGCATTACGTCCAAACGGCTAAAGATATTAACATGCAACTTGGCACACGTTACTTATATGTCAACAACAAACATAGGATAGGTCATTTAACTCTTACTCACCCCCATTTGCCAGGGGCGGGGTTTATGTTTAAAGTCCCATACAAGTCTATGGGAAATATATGTTACTGCATAACTTCCAAACGGCTGGAGATATTTACTTGGTCACATGTTACTTATATGTCCACTTAAAATATAGGATTTAACCCTTAGCTACCCCCATTTGAGAGGGTCGGTGTTTTTGTTTAAAGTCCCATGCAAATCAATGGGAAACGTATGTTCCCACATAACTTCAGTACGGCTGGAGATATTTCAATACCTGGTACACATATTACAGGTCTGGATAGGAGCATAAGATAGGAGGTCGAGATAGGAGGTCGAGATAGGAGGTCGCGATAGGAGGTCAATATAGGAGGTCGGGATAGGAGGTCGAGATATGAGGATGGGATAGGAGAACGGGATAGGAGGTCGGGATAGGAGGTCGGGATAGCAGGTCGGGATATGAGGACGGGATATGAGGACGGGATAGGAGGACGGGATAGGAGGACGGGATAGGAGGTCGGAATAGGAGGTCGGGATAGGAGGTCGGGATAGGAGGACGGGATAGGAGGTCGGGATAGGAGGTCGGGATAGGAGGTCGGGATAGGAGTGCGGGATAGGAGGTTGAGATATGAGGATGGGATA
This sequence comes from Hyla sarda, assembly GCF_029499605.1. Lineage (NCBI taxonomy): Eukaryota > Metazoa > Chordata > Amphibia > Anura > Hylidae > Hyla > Hyla sarda. The sequence continues at coordinate 146,009,424 of NC_079192.1, forward strand.
GGAGGTCGGGATAGGAGGATGGGATAGGAGGTCAGGATAGGAGGTCCAGATAGGCGGTTCAGATAGGAGGTCAAAATAGGAGGAAGGGATAGGAGGTCGGGATAGGAGGTCGAGATAGGAGGACGGGATAGGTCGAGATAGGAGGTCGAGATAGGAGGTCGAGATAGGAGGTCGAGATAGGAGGATGGGATAGGAGGTCGAGATAGGAGGATGGGATAGGAGGTAGAGATAGGAGGACGGTATAGGAGGGGATGGATAGGAGAACAGGATAGGAGGTCTGGATAGGAGGTCGAGATAGGAGGATGGGATGGGAGGTCAGGAAAGGAGGTCGGGATAGGAGGTCGAGATATGAGGACGGGATGGGAGGTCGGGATAGGAGGTCGGGATAGGAGGACAGGATAGGAGGATGGGATAGGAGGTCGGGATAGGAGGTTGAGATGAGAGGTCGAGATAGGAGGTCGAGATAGGAGGTCGAGATAGGAGGACGGGATAGGAGGACGGGATAGGAGGTTGGGATAGGAGGTCGGGATAGGAGGATGGTATAGGAGGACGGAATAGGAGGACGGGATAGGAGGACGGGATAGGAGGTCGTGGTATGAGGACGGGATATGAGGACGGGATATGGGGTTGGGATATGACAACAATATATGAGGACGGGATATGAAGTCAGAAGCTTCCTCCTTTGTTGATTTTCCTCCCCAACAAGGATTAGGAAGGAAAAACCAGGCAACGCCGGGTACTCAGCTAGTAGAATATAAACAGGAATTAGTAGCACAAATCATTAATGTGTCAATTGTTTATGTAGTTTGTCACTTCTATAAAATTGGTGGTAGTGCAGGTACAGTATTTCACATAGCAAGCTGTGCCAGGTAATGAAAGGAAAGCATAATGTCAATACTGTTCTTGGTATTACTGGTATATTTTTAAACCAGAATATTATTTGCTTTTATTATGGACCACAGGAGTATAAACATCGCAACAGCAATTATTATTATTTTTTGTCAGAAGACAGAAATAAATGTGGAATGTGAAACTGCACAAAGGAATTTTATGGTATGTATACACAGACATGCACCTAAATACACGTAGGCATACCTATCCCCGCAGGTTAGCGGAATTCCGCAAGTGGACATTCAGAAGTGTGAATGGGAGTGTGGAATCCCATAGAAGTCTATGGGCTTTAATTTGAGGCTGAATTCAACAAGCGGAAATTCTGCCTTGTGAATAGACCCTTACTTTATCCACTTGCAGACTGGCCATATACTATAAGGATATGTTCAGACTGAGGTATTTCCTCAGGATCAATGCTGCCTGGAAAATAAGCACTGAAATTTAAAGTCCCACTGACTAATGGGCTTTTCTGGGTGGATTTTTACCAGAGAATGAATATAATTTATTCCACAAACCATTAACATCAAAGTCACAGATGGACAACATGCTGGAACCTGATGGACCCCATTATAAGTCAATAGGGTTCGTCAGGCACAGTTGGTGGCCATTTTTTGACAGGTCCTGCCCTGCTGTCATGGCTTATGTTGTAACAGTGACGTGAACAGAGCCTTAAATGCACAAACACAACCAGTCATTATACTGTGCAAATAGTTAAACAGTGGGCGTGAGAGCCCTGCGCTGAAGAGCTTACAATCTATAGAAAAATAAGGGTAAAATATAGATAAAACTATTACTTTAAAACTTGCTCTTTCAAGATTATAAATGTGAAATGACAAAGTTATAAAAAGCATTATAAAAAAATAACACAAAACCTTTTTGATAAGTTTTTCTCTGCAATGGCCATTAATGAGTTATAATGAATGACATATTGTATATTGTATTAAAGAACTGGTACCGCTGTTACTTGTAGAAACATTTTACAGCCCATATTCTAACTATGGCAACCCACAGACAGAGCCATAAAACTGCTACAATTACACTTATAAATGTATTTTTAAAAATTTACTCTGCACCTACCCCAGTTCATTGGTACATTTCACTCGCTTTATGTGTTAATATTTACCATAGTGTTTGGTTTTTATGTATGTATTGTGCACATTATGATAAACCTATGGCCACACATTTAGCACACCCCTGGAGAAACTGAATAGTGTGCACATACTTTAAATGCAGTGGCCTTCTAATGTGGCAATTATATGACCATTTCTCAAACACGTTCTATATGTAATGTCAGGCAGGTAGGTGTAAAAACAGATCAGTTTCAATGCTACGGTTGGCTAAACACAAAACTTTCACTACGATTGCCTGGATCATGGCCAGCACAATGCCTTTTTCTCTCGAATTATAGTACAAAGAAAAGTAGTCATTATCCTGAAATTATTCTGCATGGCTAGCGAGACTGACGATACAGAAGAAATGGCTTTTAACCACAGTCCACAAGGCTTCACCTTGAAATGCTAAAATCAAGTATTAAATGATAAGTTGGCCTGTATTATGAAATCATTCTCTTATCCTGATAATGATAAATGTAACACTGATTACATGAGACACATTAATTGTTTAATGCTTTCACAGCTCTGGGGCCAAATTAAGTAGGACTATAGGGTCAATTTATCCTTATTTTCCTTCTTAGATATGAAACTCAGCTTCATGTTCTGGCTTTTCATAGGGCACGTGATCACTCCGCATCACCAGTCATCTGGCACGAAGTGAGGTTTGCTCAGTGCACCGGATGTCTGGGGTGCCGTAGCCGAGATTGCGGGGGTCCCAGCGGAGACCCCCGCAATCAGACATCTTATCCCCTATCCTTTGGATAGGGGATAAAAGGTCTAGGGGTGGAGAGCCCCTTTAAAGTGGATCTTCTCTTTAGTGGTTTTATATATCATAGTTTAACGTGGAACTATGGACAAAGACATATTTGTTAGACATGGTACAACTTTTTAATATTTAAAATGAGCATTACATTACATTGCCTTGTTCAAACAGTCCAAGTTTAAGGGTACGTTCACACATACAGGATCCTGGGCAGATTTGATGCGTAGGATTTTTAACTGCAGATTAGAAGCTGTGCTCAGTCATTTAGTTTACATTGAAATCTGCAGCAGAAAATCCTGTGCATCAAATCTGCGTACGTGTGAACGTACCCTAAAGGTGTTTTCTGTCCCAAAACTTTTGATGGCCTATCTACAGTTAATCTGCACCTTTTATATTTTTTAGGATGTAAAAAGTAGCAACCATTTGCACTCCACTATTGCACCACGAGGGTGTGGGAGGACAAAAAAGAGGCTACCCTCTCACATAAATGCTGTGGTCTCTATTAGTGTTGCTCGCGAATATTCGCAATTCGAATATTATTCGCGAATATCGTATATTCGCGAATTCGCGAATTTCGCGAATATAGCGCTATATATTCGTAATTACGAATATTCGTATTTTTTATTTTTTTTTTCCTTCACAGTACACATCACAGTGATCATCCCTCTCTGCTTCCAGCTTGTGTGGTGTAAAGAAGGCTGTAATACTACTGTGCGAGACTGGCGTGCGTAAATTCGCATATGCGAAAAGTAGCATATGCATATTTTCGCATATGCGAATTTTTGTGTATGCTAATTTTGAATATGCTAATTTTCACATATGTTAATTTTCGCATACACGAATTTTCGCATATGCGAAAATAAAACGATATAACGAATATGCGAATATTCGTCCATATATTCGCGAATATTCGCGAATTCGAATTTGGGCTATGCCGCTCAACACTAGTCTCTATTGACACCAGAATATAAGGGATTGAAGATCTGGGTTTTGAGTTATCTTCAGTTCTAGCTATTACATTGGGATATTGGCTATCACTTTCTGTGCCTACCCTTCACACACGTATGCCACATATAGGTGTGTGTCAAATGTCATGAAGGAAATAACTGATTCCCCTAGTTTTTGTTTAAAAAATGTCTACTAATAATAACCCATACCTTACATTTATTTTGGGTTGTACATAGATTTTTAATAACTCTTATCAGATGAATGGAGAAATTTCTACAACAAATCTGGTATTGTAAACACACCCTAATAGTTGACTCAATATTCACTATGAACCCACAATAAACATATACTTTATATGGACTCTATTATACTCTTTACTGTCAATAAAATTATTTTTGTTTTTAAAATTTAAAAAAGTGATAGGTCGTATTTTGACATTTTACAGAGCATATAGAACTGGAAAAAATATCAGTGTTGTTAACCATGACATTTCAATCACTTAGCTTTGAGAAGGCAATATCTCTGTATTTAATAAAATGGACCCAAGGACAACTTGATCCTTGCCTTTCCAGCCAGGGCATTTTGTCACGCCCACTTAAACTACTTATGGAAAGATAGGTAATGGACTAAGAGTGCTCTGAAAGCTATTTTAACATACAAAATATATCTTAAATGGGCAGGCAGCAAATCATGTTTGCTAAAGGGCTGCTGGATCAACTGACTCTTGGCCTTTTGATAGCATCTTTGAAATGGAAATAGCCATCTGCTTGACCTTCTGTTCAATGACCCTTTTTGTACAAAGTCAAACTGCAACGACTTTACTGCAGCAATTCACCTACGTAACATAAACTGATTTTCCTGTGTTTTTATTTGCACTCTTATCGATCCATTTTTTTCCCTTTTCTTCAGCACAACACAAAACAAAATAATTCCTGCAAAACCAATGACAGCATAAAGGAAGGACAAGGTAATGAAATCCATTCATTAGGTGACCGGTAAAATGATACAAGCTCCATGTTTGGTTTGTTATGTATTGTAGATTCAGTGCAGTGTCCAATACATGGTTCTTGAGCATTACAGTTATCGTATAACATAATGGGATGACTTGGCATTAAAGTGTAGAATTAGATCTCTCTGTCATATGTCAAATGAATACAATGACAATACATAGAAATGTCCCAAATACATAGAAATGTCACAGCTTGTTTCACATTTTAAACATAAAGTATTTGTAATCTTGAAGGAACATATTATCCAGAGGTGTTAACTGGGCTCAAGTGCAAAATGAGCATGTGCCATTTATAACACTGATGTCTTCTTATGTGCAGAGAGGCCGTTGAGTTCAAATGTTACTACTGCCTCTATATGCCTTATAGCCAAACCCTGATGTAATTAATTTAGATATCCAGTAACTGACTCACAATACCCTAGGACTGTAGTTGGGACTAGTGACTTCACAGCTCTTTACTGGTGAAAATCTAGTACTGATAATCTGACCACAGGAATTCATGTCTGTGAAGGACTGACCAGGGACCTCTCAGTGTCCCCCTCCACCAAGAGCGACTTCTCCTTCCAGACGACAAGCCCCAGCATACCACAGGCAATATCCCTAGGCAGAACTAGAGAATATTGCATACCCTTATCCAAAGAACCAGACATCAGTCTTCAGGTATAAAAATCAATCTTTCTTTATTGAGGAACAAGTTTTCCTTTTATAGGAAGGAACATCACAGGGGGTAAGGGGCCATAAAGACAATACAGGTCGGGAAGATAATTCAATAAAGGTAATAAGCTCTCCCTATATAGAAGGAGATTTATCATTCTTTTCAAACGTACAGGTTTCATATGACAATTTTTTTTAGCTTACTTTTCATTACATGCGACCTATTTCTCAAATAGTCACACGACCTTGATAAATAAATCAAATGTAAGCAAAACCCTGGAAACCCGCTTACAAACGCGTATGGGTATGCCCTGGCTTTCTGGTAGTTAAGGACCCAGGGTGTACCTGGATCAGCAGGCACCCCCCGCAAATGCCCAGGGGGTCATCCTTCACACCGGCTATTTGCGCTGGTCCAGGGTCATACGGGTCTATGTTGACCCGGTGACCCGGAAAATAAGGGGGATCAGGGTTGTCCAAGACACCCACGATTCCCCTGAAGGGATAGGAGTAAGGTGGCAGGGGTGCCACCCCTCCTATCCCTGCTATTGGTCGTATAGAAGCGACGACCAATAGCAGATCGTGGGAGGGGGGTTAACTTTCTGTTTCCCTGTTCGGCCCACCCACAATAGGCGGGGCAGAATGGGGAAACCGACAGGGACCGGTGCCGAAGGTCCACTTACCCATCGGTGGAGGCTGTGGGCGGCGATCAGCTGCGGTGATTGGCGGGCGGCGATGTCGTGCCGCTGGCTCCCTGGATCATACAGAAGCTGGTGAGTTGCTTAGCAACATCTGGAGGGCTACAGTTTGAGACCACTACACAGTAATAAATAAGTAATTAAGGATATGCATTACGTAAACCTTAACGTTTAATAATTTTCTTATGATAAAATATATGTAGCCCAAATTTTTTTGCAATCAAACAAACGGTGCGCAAAAAACACCATGTGCCACCTACACCACCAAGTATTGATGTGATGTAAAGACCTCTAAAAGGTGGTAGGGAACCATGTATGGTTCATTGTAAGCGGTGGGGGTAAAAACTTTCCCTGTAAGGCCCTACTCTCGCATTATTAATTCCCTTCTTGGCAAGCATTACCCTAAAATGGGTGGCCCAACATTGGAACCTCTCCCTATTTCCACCTGCAAACACTGCCATTTCCCAGGGTTTTTAGGTGGAAATAGGGATAGGTTCCCATGTGGGGCCGCCCTTTTTAAGACGAGTAACACTTTCCTCCAAAAGGTGGAAGGGAACAACGTATTGTTCATTGTAACAGGTGGGGGTAAAACATTCCCCTGTAAGGCCCATTAATAATGCGATAGTAGGTGTCACGATCACACCCTATCGGTCCAATCAAGACATTAGAGAGAGTGTGATGGTGCAAGGGTTAAGGCCACCAGACCTCTGGGTATACACTACTAGTCCCAGCAAGTCACCAAATTAACCCTTAGATAAACGTGTTTTACCAGAGCCTCCTTCAGAAAGGTGAGCTCATATATTTAGAGATCAAAGACCAGAGCTGATTAATTAAACATTTAATCTGATAAAAGGTATCACAGTGCTAAATATATAAAAATACAGGAACAAATGACATACAGGTACAAAAATATATAAAAGAGTTTTGCAAGACAAGTTCAGAAAACAAAAATGAAGTTCTTACAGCATGATGGTATAGCCGTCCTTTGTGAGTGAGAGTCCAGCTCTTGTCAGCTTTGGGCACAGCCTTGAACACCCTGAGTCTAGCATTGTTAAATATTATATATCTGCCATTTTTGAGGGAGACTCCATTCCCCCCTCCCCTCTGATCCCACCAGGGGGGCATCTCTGTTCCTGGCCCTCTTATCTGGTTGATTTTATGATGGGACCAGAGTGCCCCTTACATCCTGCTGCTTCAAAGGGCCTCTGACTTCAAAGGAGATACAAACAAACAGCCAGACCCCCAATAAAATGCAATACACAAAAAGGATACACCGTCTAAATGACCCCTCTCCCATGTCATGGATAATACATCACACACAGTTATAATTTATAATACACATATAGGATTTTAATAATCAGGCCTTGGGCCTGACAGTAGGGCCTTACAGGGAAAGTTTTTACACCCACTGGTTACAATGCACCATACGTTGTTCCACCTTTTAGAGGTCTTTGCATTACATCAATACTTGGTGGTGTAGGTGGCACACAGTGTTTTTTTGCACACCTTTCCTTTTGTTTGATTTAAAAAAAAATTTGGGTACATATATTTTATCTTAAGAAAAGTTAAGTTTTAGCTAATGCATATCCTCAATAATTGTGGTCTGATGCTGAGGAATGTCTGTAACTGCGGAGCAGCACCTTAAATCTGTTTGGCACTATCCATATTTATGAAGTGTTGGGGTGGTACCATGGTCAATCTACTCTAATGCATCAGGCATTCGTGGGTGGAAATCATGGCTGATCCATGCCTGATTCATTTTCACAAAGGTTAGTCTCTCCATATTTTTCGTGAACAGACGAGTTCTCCTTGGGGTGACTATAGCCCCCGCTGCACTAAACTCCCACTCTGATGGCACACTACTGGCCGGGAAGGACAGCTTTTCCAGGGCAAACTCTGCTTGTTGCGGCCACAAATCAAGTTTGGCTGCCCAGCAGTCCAACGGATCTTCAAGGTGTGTTGGCATGGGCATGTCAAGGTATGCCACCACCTGCTGGTTCAGTTCCTGCTCCAGGTCTACCTGCTGCTGATGAGTTGCTTCACTATGTGGGTGAAGAAAGCTACTCATCAGCGACTGTGGACTCAGGCTGCTGCTGATGGAGCTGGTACTGCTCCTGCAAACTGACCACTCGCCAGCAGCCATGGCATTGGAAGGGTAGCGCAGAGGGCCCCCTGAGTCAGACCTGCGACAGGATGGACGATGGCACAGATAGGCATCGGCCAACTGACTACGTAGGATGTCTCTGCAGTAGTCAGAAGTCACCCCGCTGACGAGTGGTGACAATTCGTCGGTCACTACGCAAGCAAGTGAGCATGCATCTTGCCATTTGTGCAAGTGACTCAAGGGGACACCCTGCCTCCATCTCGACTGCATACTGCCATGGAGTGTAAGGGTCCTCTGTCTCGCCTTCCTCATAAAAAAACCAAAAAAAAACAAAAGAGGGTAAGGGGTCATCAATGACAAAAAAACACCAACTCTGGGGCCAAAGCCCAGAGAAATAACACCCCCACATTCGTGCACTCCCCTATATAAAATTACAGTGTGCTGGTTAAAAGTTCAACACCTTGCCACCCTCAACATGTTTTGCCGTAAAAACGGCATTGTCAAGTGGCCGAAAACTGGCAAATGGCTGTTTGCCAGTCTTCAGCCTCTTGACAACGCAGTTTTATGGCGAAACATGTTGAAGGTGGCAAGGTGTTGAACTTTTAACCAGCACACTGTAACAGCACTAGTTTAAGGTGTCTGCAACATCATTACTAGACTAAGAAAGATAAAGGTTACGGTATATCCCAATACGAATACTTCATTACTACAGTGCTGTCATTTTAACTCATTGTCATTAGGGTTTTACCTGAAGAAATAAAAGTTACATTTTATATAGGGGGCTGCACAAATTAGGGGTGTTATTTCTCCGGGCTTCGGCCCCGGAGTTGGTGTATTTTGCCTTCCTCATAACCTTCTAGCTCCTCTAGCTGCTCCTGCTCCTCCTCTCCTGTCAGATGACTAGAAAAACTGCCCATCTCGCGAAACCTAAACTGTGCTCCACTGTGCCCCTTCCCCTCCTCCTCCAGTTCAGCCCCTACAGGGCTCATGTGGCCATGAAATGTAGGCGCCATGTCTCCAGTGCCCTGACCAGCCATCGTTTCCAACACGTGTTGTAATGAATGAAGCAGTGGAATGACGTTGTTTATCCTGTAATCCTGACGACTGACTAATAATGTGGCTTCCTCAAAAGGCCTTAGCAAATGTGTCACGTATGCACTGCCACTAGTTGACATTGAAGTTACACAGGGGAGTTCCCCTATCCGCTTAGATCATCAAGAAATCGGTGATTTCTCTATTCATATAGTCGGTCCAACATATTAAGGGTGGAATTCCAACGTGTGGAAACGTCAGAAATCAGACTATGTTGGGGGATACCGTTCTGACACTGCAGTTCAAGGAGGGTGTGCTTTGCGGTGTACGAGTGGCTGAAGTGCATGAAAAGTTTCCTTCCCATTATTAGGATGTCTTCCAAATGGGGGGAACACTTTAGGAACTGCTTGACAACCAGATTGAACACGTGTGCCATGCAGGGCGCATGTCTCAGGCTTCCTTGCCGCAGCGTAGACAAGATGTTCTTCCCGTTGTCAGTCTCCATGGTTCCCATTTCCAGTTTTTGTGGAGTAAGCCATGATTCGATTTCTTCATGAATGACTTTTAGCAGCTCCTCCCCTGTGTAAACCATGTGAAGAATAGGGTGACACCGCCGTGCCCAGCACACATGGTATTCTGAAGGGGCACTGAGACTTGTCTGGGCAGTGGAGGCTGAGGACATGGTGGAGGATGAAGCGGCGGAGTCGCATACTGTCACAGGACCAATGGCCTGAGAGCTTGGAGGTGGAAGCGGCATGACCTGTCCAAGTTGTTGTTGTGGCTGTGCAGGAACCACATTTACCTAGTGGGCCGTAAAGGACATGTATTGTCCCTCGCCGTAGTTACAGCTCCAGACGTCAGCGCTGCCGTGCACTTTGGTACACACCGACAGGCTCAAGGACTGGCCCACCTTCTGTTCCACAAAATTGTGCAGGGCTTCCTTCTACTGCCTTCTTTGCAAAGAAATGACGGCTTGGGACTCTCCACCGCGGCTCGGCACAAGCCATCAGTTCTCTGAAAGGTGCAGAGTCCACCTGTCACGTATGGGCTTGGAAGGAGTGCTCGCTAAGCTTACCCGCACCCCTGTCCCTGCCTACTTGTCCGCCTATCCTAAATGATAGGCCGGAAACTGGTCGACAATCCCTTCCTAAATAAGTGAGGGGAGTCAAATGTCAACACAATAAAATACAATCCTGTCTGTTGTCAGGAGCAACAGGGAAACAAGCAACTAACAAAGACAAACTAAACATACACACATAAAGTCAATGTCAGTCAAACCGAGTCTAGCCAAGAGGGGGAAGAGGTGCCGAATCGCTATAACAAAAGAGAAGTCAGATAGGAAGCCAGAAGTCAAGTTGCCGGGTATACAAGGGAATAAGGAAATGCTAGCTACTCAGGTAATGACCAGTTTCACAGGCATCTTCCCAGTGTCTGATGTCTGGTAAAATAGGGAGATGCACATGTGGTCAATCAGTAGCTAGCCACTCAGACAGCAGGGCGTAACCCGGCAACCTTGCAACAATACCTTGTCAGCACCTGTTAACCCTGCTGGTGCTGACAGTACCCCCCCTTTTAAGAGGGGCCACCAGACCCTTAAAACTGGGTCTAGGTTTGTCTGGGTGAGAATCGTGGAATTTCTTAATTAAAGTGGCCACATGGAAAAAAGAGGCCGATTTCTTTTGTAGTACTTGGGCGTTTTCAAGGTTCTTCTGAACCTGAGCCCAAACTGTGCACAGTTTACTCATAGTGGTGTTGACCTCAGGGTTATCCCTATCAGTATAGGTACAGGGTCTCTTAGGAATAGATAATGGACACAGCTCCCCTGCAGGACGAATCCGAGGAGTCTTAGCTCTGGCACACACATCACAAGAAGCAACAAAAGCTTTCACATCCCTGTTTAGGGTTGACCACCAAAATCTCTTTTGAAGCAATCTCCTTGTACCATGGATACCAGGATGACCTGCTAACGGCGAACAATGACATTCCTCGATTATACGGAGGCGAAACTGATTAGGTACAAAGATTTTGCCTCTAGGAATCTCTGGAGGAACCAAACCTTGATTACTCAAAATTTCCGATGTTATGTTATGTTATGTTTGAATCATAAAATTTACGTGTTTTTACTTTTGGAAGACATCAGAGGGCTTCAAAGTTCAGCAGCAATTTTCCAATTTTTCACAAAATTTTCAAACTCACTATTTTTCAGGGACCAGTTCAGGTTTGAAGTGGATTTGAAGGGTCTTCATATTAGAAATACCCCACAAATGACCCCTTTATCAAAACTACACCCCCAAAATATTCAAAATGACATTTAGTAAGTGTTTTAACCCTTTAGGTGTTTCACAGGAATAGCAGCAAAGTGAAGGAGAAAATTCACAATCTTAATTTTTTACACTCGCATGTTCTTGTAAACCCAATTTTTGAATTTTTATAAGGGGTAAAAGGAGAAAATGTATACTTATATTTGTAGCCCAATTTCTCTCGAGTAAGCACATACCTCATATGTCTATGTAAATTGTTCGGCGGGCGCAGTAGAGGGCTCAGAAGCGAAGGAGCGACAAGGGGATTTTGGAGAGTACGTTTTTCAGAAATGGTTTTTGGGGGGCATGTTGCATTTAGGAAGCCCCTATGGTGCCAGAACAGCAAAAAAAAAAAAAAAAAAAACACATGGCATACCATTTTGGAAAATAGACCCCTTGGGGAACGTAACAAGGAATAAAGTGAGCCTTAATACCCCACAGGTGTTTCACGACTTTTGCATATGTAAAAAAAAAATTTTTTTTTCACTAAAATGTGTGTTTCCCCCCCAAATTTCACATTTTTGCAAGGGTTAATAGCAGAAAATACCCCCCAAAATTTGTAACCCCATCTCTTCTGAGTATGGAGGTACCCCATAAGTTGGCCTGAAGAGCACTATGGGCAAACTACAATGCTCAGAAGGAGTGATATTTGGCTTTTTGAGAGCAAATTTTGCTCGGGGGGGCATGTCGCATTTAGGAAGCCCCTATGGTGCCAGAACAGCAAAAAAAAAACAAAAAAACACATGGCATACCATTTTGGAAACTAGACCCCTTGAGGAACATAAAAAGGAATAAAGTGAGCCTTAATACCCCACAGGGGTTTCACGACTTTTGCATATGTAAAAAAAAAATATATTTTTTTCACTAAAATGTGGGTTTCCCCCCAAATTTCACATTGACCTGAAGTGCACTACGGGCAAACTACAATGCTAAGAAGAGGAGGAGCACCATTGAGCTTTTGGAAAGAGAATTCGTTTGGAATGGTAGTCAGGGGCCATGTGCATTTACAAAGCCCCCCGTGGTGCCAGAACAGTGGACTCCCCCACATGTGACCCTATTTTGGAAACTACACCCCTCACAGAATTTAATAAGTGGTGCAGTGAGCATTTACACCCCACTGGCGTTTGACAGATCTTTGGAACAGTGGGCTGTGCAAATGGAAAATTTTATTTTTCATTTTCACGGATCACTGTTCCAAAAATCTGTCAGACACCTGTGGGGCGTAAATGCTCACTGTACCCCTTATTACATTACATGAGGGGTGTAGTTTCCAAAATGGGGTCACATGTGGGGGGGGGGGGGGGGGGTCCATTGTTCTGGAACCATGGGGGCTTTGTAAACACAAGTAGCCTTCAATTCCGGACACATTTTCTCTTCAAAATCCCAATGGCGCTCCTTCTCTTCTGAGCATTGTAGTGCACACATAGAGCACTTTACATCCACATATGGGGTATGTTCTTACTCAGAAGAAGTGGGGTTACAAATTTGGGGGGTCTTTTTTATTTTTATTTTCCCTTGTGAAAATGAAAAATTTAGGGTGACACCAGCATTTTAGTGAAAACATATTTTTTTTCATTTTCCCATCCAACTTTAATGAAAATTTGTCAAACACCTGTGGGGTGTTAGGCTCACTATACCCCTTGTTACGTTCCGTGAGGGGTGTCGTTTCCAAAATGGGGTCACATGTGGGTATTTATTTTTTTGGGTTTATGTCAGAACCGCTGTAAAATCAGCCACCCCTGTGCAAATCACCAATTTAGGCCTCAAATGTATATGGTGCACTCTCACTCCTGAGCCTTGTTGTGCGTCCGCAGAACATTTTACGTCCACATATGGGGTATTTCCGTACTCAGGAGAAATTGCGTTACAAATTTTGGGGGTCTTTTTTTCCTTTTACCTCTTGTGAAAATAAAAAGTAAAGGACAACACCAGCATGTTAGTGTAAAAAAAATTTTTTTTACACTAACAGGCTGGTGTAGACCCCAAATTTTCTTTTTCATAAGGGGTAAAAGGAAAAAAAGCCCCAAAATTAGTAGTGCAATTTCTCCCGAGTACGGAGATACCCCATATGTGGCCCTAAACTGTTTCCTTGAAATACGACAGGGCTCTGAAGTGAGAGAGCGCCATGCGCATTTGAGGACTAAATTAGGGATTGCACAGGGGTGGAAATAGGGGTATTCTATGCCAGTGATTCCCAAACAGGGGGCCTCCAGGTGTTGCTAAACTCCCAGCATGCCTGGACAGTCAGTGGCTGTCCGTAAATGCTGTGAGTTGTTGTTTTGCAACAGCTGGAGGCTCCGTTTTGGAAACACTGCCGTACAATACGTTTTTTTTTATTGGGGGGACAGTGTAAGGGGGTGTATATGTAGTGTTTTACCCTTTATTATGTGTTAGTGTAGTGTGGCAGTGTGGCAAGGAAAGGGTGTATTTCCTTGGCTCACCCTGCAGAAGCTCTCATCTGCTTCTTAAGTAATGAGGCAGGAGGGAAGGGAGGTGTATATAAGATGGAGAGTCAGTCTAATGTGGGCTCTTCCTAGGAGACAGCATGTGGGCTGTAGGGAAGAGACAGAGCCTGCTGAGGAGTACACAGCCCGAGCAATGAGTGGCTCAAAGAGAGTGACATGAATTGTGAGTAGAAGGTTGCAGGGGACATATGTTTAACCGGCTGAGGGAAGCTCAGCGGTTGTTAGTCAGGACAAGCTTATCTGTTTAGTCAGTGACCAGACGGTCTAGGATTTTGTTTTGTTCCTGTTTTTTTTTGTTTATTTCTTTCCCTGCAACCTGTCTAATAAAACTGGCAAGGTGCCAGATTTGCATTATAAGTGTTTGTTTGCTGGTTTATTGAGAAGAAACGCATCCTGTGGCGTGGTCCAGGACGATTCCAGAGCTAATCCCCGAGACGGATCGTCACAGTAGTGTAGTGTAGTGTTTTAAGGGTACGTTCACACTGGCAGAGGTTTACAGTGAATTTACCGCTAGGAGTTTGCGCTGCAGCGAAAAATTTGCCGCAGCTCATACTTGAAGTAGTAAACTTACTGTAAACCCGCCAGTGTGAATGTACCCTGTACGTTCACATGGGGGGGCAAACCTCCAGCTGTTTCAAAACTACAATTCCCAGCATGTACTGACAGACAGTGCATGCTGGCAGCTGTACTTTTGCAACAGCTGGAGGCACACTGGTTGGAAAACCTTCAGTTAGGTTCTGTTACCTAACTCAGTATTTTACAACCAGTGTGCCACCAGCTGTTGCAAAACTTCAACTCCTAGCATGTACTGATCGCCGAAAGGCATGCTGGGAGATGTAGTTATGCAACAGCTGGAGGTACACAACTACAATTCCCCAGCATGCAGAGGCATCTGGAGAGCTATAGTCTAGAGACCACTGCACAGTGGTCTCCAAACTGTGGACCTCCAGATGTTGCAAAACTACAACTCCCAGCATGCCCAGACAGCAAACTGCTGTGTGGGCATGCTATCAGTTGTAGTTTTGCAAGATCTGGAGGTGCACAGTATGGAGATCACTGTGCAGTGGTCTCAAACTGTAGACCTCTAGCTGTTGCAAAACTGCAACTCCCAGGATACCTAAACAGCTCTCTGGGCATGCTGGGAGTTGTAGTTTTGCAACATCTGGAGGGTTACAGTTTAGAGACCACTATAGTGGTCTCAGACTGTAGCCCTCCAGATGTTGCTAAGTAACTCACCGGCTTCCGTCGGATCCAGGGAGCTGCGTCGCCGTCCTCTTCTTCCGCCAATCGTCGCCCGCTGCCGCCGCTGATCAACGCCCGCTGCCGTCGCCGACAGGTAAGTGGATCTTCGGCGCCGGTCCCTGTCGGTTTCCACGTCCTGCCCTGCCTATTGTGGGTGGGCAGAACGGGGAAACCGAAAGTAAGCCCCTCCGCCCCCGATCTGCTATTGGTGGTCGCGTCTAGACCACCAATAGCAGAGATAGGAGGGGTGGCACCCCTGCCACCTCACTCCTATTGCTTCAAGGGGATCGTGGGTGTCTAGGACATCCGCGATCCCCTTTATTTTCCGGGTCACCGGGTCACTATAGACCCGTATGACCCGGAATAGCCGCAAATCGCAAGTGTGATCGCCGACATGGGGGGGTCTGATGATTTGCGCGGGGTGCCTGCTGATAGATATCAGCAGTCACCCTGGCCCGGTCCCAGCGCGGAATACAGGACCGAAATTCCCGCGGGCATACAGGTACGCCCTTGGTCCTTAAGTACCAGGGAGCAAAGGCGTACCTGTACGCCCTTGGTCCTTAAGGGGTTAAATTGCCCGATACTACAGAGATAACCACACCTTCTGGAAGAATAGTTTCAGGATTAGAGTCTATAGGCTGAGAAGCGCTGAAACTTCGAGAAAGGCATCAGGTAAAAGTTCAATAGCACAGACATAATCTCGGTGTGGAGGCAAAGCAGAGGACGCCTCCTCAGAAAAAACGTCACAAAAATCTGAAATAAATTCGGGTTGAATACTTTTACCCACACCGAGAGTAGCAAGAGAGTCGGTAATGCATTTGTTAGAACACTCAGATCCCCACTTCATAAGTTCCCCTGAGGTCCAATCAAAAACAGGGTTATGATTTCTTAACGAGGGTAAACCCAGAATCACATCTACAGACAAATTTTTAAGAACAAAAAAGGTGATTTTTTTCAAAATGCATAGAACTGACCAATAATCCCACTTCGGGAGTAGAACAACTGACACAACCCCCTGACAAGGGTGTTTAATCCACTCCAGAAATGGGAATTGGGTCCTCCAACCGTCTCAAAGGTAAATTTAAAGACTTAATACATTTTAGATCCACAAAATTAGCAGCAGAACCAGAATCAACAAAAGTTTTACCAAATATTTTTCTCTTTTGAAAACATATTTGCACTGGTAACAACATTTTTTTTTTCTCAAACAAGATTTTATTGGTTTTCCAACACATGGACAATACAGTAATCTCAATGGATACAATTAAGGAGGAGTCAGATACAACTGCTCACTCCAAAGTATCAAACAAAATAAAACAACCAACAGCGTCAGTCAAGTGCAAATAAAACATATACAGATTAGTTTCCAATCTAGGAGGTAAAAAGGTATTCTGTAGAGTGACTGAAATGTCGCAGATCCTCCATATTAGATTAAAGAAGGGGGTATAAGGTAGGGGCTGGGTGAAGGGAATAGGAGAGGGGGGGGGGGGTTGGAGAGACTGGGATTTGAGTAAGTGCATTTAGTGTGCATCGTGCATAAAATAATCTGTCTACATTCCTTCAGGGGTGAGTGTGGGACACACTCATCACTGGTAGAGACAGGGTCTGGAAGTTCAGCCAGGGGTTCCATGTTTTGTAATATTTGGGCAGTGACCTAAGAGCCTTACTAGTGAGAAGCTCAAAACTACAGATCTGCGAGACCTTTGCATGCCACTCCACAATGGAAGGAGGTATCGTTTGAAACCATTTCAGGGGGATCAGTGACTTAGCCGCCATTATCATATGGGTGACAAGCGAGTCTGAGGTAGGAGTGTAGTGAACGGAGGGGCATCCGAGAAGTGCGCACTCAGGAGTAAGTACAAGGGAACTATCGGTTACTTTGGCGATGTATCTCTCTATATCACTCCAATACTGTTTAATCAGAGGACACGACCACCATATGTGGAGTAGCGTCCCAACGTGTAAACCACATCTTCAACACATGTTGGAGTCAGCTAATGTATGTGTATAATGGTAACAACATTTTTGAAGATAAATTCGGAGGTATCTGTGCGCCTAAATGACCTCAGTGATCGTCATTTAGGCGCTGGCGTTTGACGCAATTCTCGAACTGATGTCCTTCGTCTCCACAAAAGAAACATGCGCTTTTCTTCCGAATGGATTTTCTCTGCTGAGGGGAAAATTTCCCAATCTGCATAGGTTCCTCGGCAGAGACATGAGGGACAGGAAAAGATGGAAACATGGAGGAAGGAGAGTGAGGAACAGAATTAAGAGTCTGCTCTTGATTTCTTTCTTTCATATGTCTGTCAAGTCGTACAGCTAATGTCATGGCTTGTTCTAATGAGTCAGGTGATGGATAACTTACAAAAGCATCCTTAATAGCGTCAGATAATCCTAGTCTGAACTGACACCTAAGGGCTGGATCATTCCAACCTGAAGCCGTGCACCACTTCCGAAAATTCGCACAGTACTCCTCTGCTGTTCTCTTTCCCTGCTTAAGATTGACTAGCTGCGATTCTGCAAAGGCTGCACGGTCTGGCTCATCATAAAGAAAGCCCAAAGCAGAAAAGAAAGCCTCTACTGAACTTAATTCAGGATCTGAGGAAGGTAAGGAGAAAGCCCACTCTTCAGGGTCTCCTTGCAACAAAGACAATATAAGTCCTACTCTCTGACTGTGGTCTCATGCGAAAATATAGCTTACAACTCTCTCTGAAGACATAGACAACAAATTTCTTTCGGTCACCTGAAAAACGGTCAGGAAGATTAATTTTAGGGTCACTTGAAACAGCTGGAGGACAGACCACTGACTGACCATTAGCTGTCTCCTGAGCCTGAACCCTCTCAGCAAGAGAATGCTTCCATCATAGCAGATGCAGGTAGTAGTTTGGGCCTGTGAAAATGTCACGTATGGGAAGGGAAGGAGTGCTCGCTAAACTTACCCGCGCCCCTGTCCCTGCCTACATGTCCGCCTATCCTAAATGATAGGCCGGAAACTGGTCGACAATCCCTTTCTAAATAAGTGAGGGGAGTCAAATGTCAACACAATAAAATACAATCCTGTCTGTTGTCTTGAGCAACAGGGAAACAAGCAACTAACAAAGACAAACTAAACATACACACATAAAGTCAATGTCAGTCAAACCGAGTCTAGCCAGGAGTGGGAAGAGGTGCTGAATCGCTATAACAAAAGAGAAGTCAGATAGGAAGCCAGAAGTCAAGTTGCCGGTTATACAAGGGAATAAGGAAATGCTAGCTACTCAGGTAATGACCAGTTTCACAGGCATCTTCCCAGTGTCTGATGCCTGGTAATATAGGGAGATGCACATGCGGTCAATCAGTAGCTAGCCACTGAGACAGCAGGGCGTAACCCGGCAACCTTGCAACAACACCTTGTCAGCACCTGTTAACCCTGCTGGTGCTGACACCACCACTTAAAAAAAGGGAGGGACTGCAGCACCAGCAACTTGGACAAGAGCACATTCAGCTTCTGCACCGTTGGATGAGTGGGTGCATACTGTTGTCTCTTGGACATGGCTTTGCCGATGGATTGCTGGGGGGAATGACTCGAAGTAGGAGGAGCAGGAGCATCTGGTGTGACAGAAAATGGGTATGACACACAGCTCCCTTTGGCTGAGGTGGTGGAGCCTTGGTTGGCTGAAACAGGGAGCGGCATGCCACTGGTTGATGCAGCAGGCTGAACCACCACATCGGAGCCATGGTTCCCCCAGGCCGCTTTATGGTAACACTGCATATGTTGATTCAGGGCCGTGGTGCCAACATTGGGACCCTGGCCATGCTTCACCTTCTGCTGACACATCTTGCATGTGGCAAGGTTAACATCTTCCGGATGCATGATGCTACTGCTGCCAACTCCAGGAACCCCTGTTCCTCTACCTCCCGGGAAGGTAGGCTGCCGCGAAGCAGGTGGTCTTCCCGGGCATGTTTGGCTCCAGATTTACCCCTTCTGCCACTATGCTGACTGCCAACCATGCTACCACCTTGCTGGCTCAGTTGCAGACTCACGGGCAACCTGCAACCCTCTTCTCCTGATGATAGTTAAGCCCCTTCTGAACCCAGCTCCCAAGTGTGATCAGGTTAATCATCATTAAGTTGTGTCTGCACATCACTGATGTCCTCCTCATGTTCACCAACAGTGTCTGCTTCAGGAGCTTGAATGCTCGCAACACCACCTCCCACGCCACTCTCCTCATCCCTACTTGCCAACCTAGCGGAGGAAGCAGCAGATGACTCCTCCACTTCTTGGCTGGGCTGCTGACTGTCCTTTAGTATGTCGTCCTCACTAAATAGTGGTGCTGAACCCACAGGATAAGATACCTCTGTGGGGGAAGGAACAGCATAGGACAGGGACTGCACTAGGGACATGCCAACTTAGGGTTGTGTCTGAGGAATGCACCGACTGTTGACTGGGGGTGTCAGATGTCACTTGTGATGAAGTGGATGACCGTGTTAACCAATCGATGACGGCCACTCGACACACGACCTCAAGCTGATAACGGGAACTCAGGCCTCTCGCTGTGACTCCTGCTTCCACTCGTCCCTAGTCTGCTGCGATCTCTGTCTGATTAACTTAGGCCTCTGCCACTCCTCTGTGCACGTCCTGGCACTTCTCTGCCTGACATCCTTAGTGCATATATGAGGGGAGTACAATACGCTCCACTATACTTCAAACAGCATTTGTCTAAGACCCCAGCAGCAGTGTACTTTAACCAGTCTGTGGTTCTCCATAATTCATTTGCAGCACTCTCAGAATGTAATGGCAACATGGATATTGGCTCAAGCACAGAAGATGAGGAATCATTGACTCCCATGTCTAATGTATGCAAGACTGCAGCCAAGGACAAAGAAGATAAAGTAAAATCTGAAAGGAAGCAGCTGTTGCTGGGTGATTCAATCATAAGAAGTTTGGAGCTTAAGGAAAATGATTTTGTGAGATGTCTCCCGGGTGCTACTGCTAGAAGAGATAGAAAACTTATTCTTAATATTGTTAAGCAAGCAAAGCAAGAAGGAGACATGGATTTTCTTGTCCATCTAGGGACAAAATGACCTGGCTTGCAATAATGTTTCAGAGGTGAAGGAATCTTTTAACCCACTGGGTAAAGATGTACAGGATTTTACATCCACTGTTTCATTTTCTGAAGTTCTGCTTGTGCATAATGTATCAGAATGATAGGCAGAGGCGCATTAAGGAGTTCAACTTATGACTTAGTAAATGGTGTCAAGAACAAGGCTTGGCTTTGTGTCTCATGATAGCTCTACTTGGAATAGAAAGGAACTGTACAAGAAAGATGGTTTGCATCTGTCTCTCAAAGGAATGAATGTACTCAGTGAACAATTCCAAGAATTTGCAAAGGAGTATTTAAACTAGGAAGCGGGACAAAAGAGTGAAAATCCATGAGTCCAGTTGCCCCCCAAAACAAATGCCCGCAGTTTAGGTAATAAAATCAATGAACTTCGGTCAATAATGGCATCTGAGAATGTAGATTTAGTGGCTGTTACTGAGACATGGTTTAATGAAAGTAATGACTGGAACATATCCATACCAGGATAATCTTTATACAGTAGAGACAGAGAAGACAAGAAAGGAGTAGGAGTGGTCCTATATGTCAAAGATAGCATAAAATCTAACCTAATACAAGTTAGTGAGGCAAACATGTTTGGGTTACGTTGCAGTTTGGTAATCAGACGGTAACTCGTGTTGGTGTGATATATAGACCACCTGGCCAAGTTAAAGAATTAGATGATCTATCAGTTGAAGAAATAGCTAAAATTACAATGAAAGGAGAAGTTATCATTATGGAAGACTTCAATCTTAAATAAAATAAATTAAATAAACTGGAAAACCAAAATAGCTAGTTCTGCCAGGAGTACAGATATTCTAAATTCCCTACTCGGATTATCTCTACAACAAGTGGTTGAGGAGCCAACCCGGAGGGAGGCCATTTTGGATTTGGTATTCGCAAATGGGGATTTGGTATATGATGTTATTGTAGGCGAAAGCTTGGGATCTAGTGATCACCAGTCAGTGTGGTTGAATATAAGAACAGTGAAGTAGTCACACCACAAAAAAACAAAAGTTTTAGATTTTTGAAAAACAGACTTTTCAAAAATGAGATTAGTCATAAATGAGTCCCTATCAGACTTCAACAAATGACATGGAGTCCAGGAGAAATGGGACTACTTAAAAGACGCATTATTGAAGGCAACAGAAAAATGCATTAGACTTGTTAGTAAAAGCAGGAAAAGGAAGAGACCACTGTGGTACTCAGCAGAAGTGGCCAAAATCATAAAAAACTAAAAGCTAGCATTTAGCAATTATAAAACAGCCCAGAGCAATGAAGATAGGGGAATCTACAAGACTAGGCAGAAAGAGGCCAAGCAAGTTATAAAAACTTTTAAAGCACAGGCAGAAGAAAAACTAGCTTAGTCTGTGAAAAAAGGGGATAAGACATTCTTCAGATATATAAATGAAAAAGGAAATTAAAACAAGGAATAACTAAATTAAAAACAAAGGAAGGAAGGTATGTAGAAGAGAATAAAGGGCTAGCAGACTGCCCTAATGAATACTTCGGTTCAGTATTTACAGAAGAAAAAGAAGGAAAAGGACCTCAATTAAGGAGGAAGACTAATGAATCGTTTGATGCATGTGTCTTAACAGAGGAAGAGGTTCTATGTTTGCTGTCTAAAGTGAAGACAAATAAGTCACAGGGGCCTGATGGGATACACCCAAAATTATTAAAAGAGCTTAGTGGTGAGCTAGCAAAACCGTTAACAGATTTATTTAACCAATCAATGGTAACAGGAGTCTTCCCGGAAGATTGGAAATTAGCAAATGTCGTTCCCATTCACAAGAAAGGTAGTAGGGAGGAATCAAGCAACTATAGGCCAGTAAGTCTGACATCAATAGGGGGGAAATTAGTGGAAACCCTACTAAAGGAAAGGATTGTGGAACATCTAAAATCCCATGGATTTTACTTAAAGGAGATCATGGGTTTACTTAACCCCTTAAGGACCCAGCCATTTTACACCTTAGGACCCGGCCATTTTTTGCACATCTGACCACTGTCACTTTAAACATTAATAACTCTGGAATGCTTTTAGTTATCATTCTGATTCCGAAATTGTTTTTTCGTGACATATTCTACTTTACCTTAGTGGTAAAATTTTTTGGTAACTTGCATCCTTTCTTGGTGAAAAATCCCAAAATTTGATGAAAAATATGAAAATTTAGCATTTTTCTAACTTTGAAGCTCTCTGCTTGTAATGAAAATGGATATTCCAAATATTATTTTTTTTATTCACATAAACAATATGTCTACTTTATGTTTGCATCATAAAATTGACGGGTTTTTACTTTTGGAAGACACCAGAGGGCTTCAAAGTTCAGCAGCAATTTTCCAATTTTTCACAAAATTTCCAAAATCACAATTTTTCAGGGACCAGTTCAGGTTTGAAGTGGATTTGAAGGGTCTTCATTTTAGAAATACCCCACAAATGACCCAATTATAAAAACTGCACCCCCAAAGTATTCAAAATGACATTCAGTCAGCATTTTAACCCTTTAGGTGTTTCACAGGAATAGCAGCAAAGTGAAGGAGAAAATTCACAATCTTCATTTTTTACACTCACATGTTCTTTTAGACCCAATTTTTGAATTTTTACAAGGGGTAAGAGGAGAAAATGTATACTTATATTTGTAGCCCAATTTCTCTTGAGTAAGCACATACCTCATATGTCTATGTAAAGTGTTCGGTGGGCACAGTAGAGGGCTCAGAAGCGAAGGAGCGACAAGGGGATTTTGGAGCGTACGTTTTTCTGAAATGGTTTTTGGGGGGCATGTTGCATTTAGGAAGCCCCTATGGTGCCAGAACAGGAAAAAAAAACACATGGCATACCATTTTGGAAACTATACCCCTTGAGGAACGTAACAAGGAATAAAGTGAGCCTTAATACCCCACAGGTGTGTCACGACTTTTGCATATGTAAAAAAATTTTTACAAAATTTCAATAAAATGTGTGTTTCCGCCCAAATTTCAAATTTTTGCAAGGGTAAATAGCAGAAAATACCCCCCAAAATTTGTAACCCCATCTCTTCTGAGTATGGAGGTACCCCATAAGTTGACATGAAGTGCACTATGGGCGAACTACAATGCTCAGAAGAGAAGGAGTCATATTTGGCTTTTTGAGAGCAAATTTTGCTCGTGGGCATGTCGCATTTAGGAAGCCCCTATGGTGCCAGGACAGCAAAAAATACCCACATGCCATACCATTTTGGAAACTAGACCCCTTGAGGAACGTAACAAGGAATAAAGTGAGCCTTAATACCCCACAGGGGTTTCACGACTTTTGCATACGTAAAAAAAAAAAATTTCACTAAAATGTGTGTTTCCCCCCCAAATTTCACATTTTTGCAAGGATTAATAGCAGAAAATACCCCCCAAAATTTGTAACCACATCTCTTCCGAGTATGGAGGTACCCCATAAGTTGACCTGAAGCGCACTACGGGTGAACTACAATGCTCAGAAGAGAAGGAGTCATATTTGGCTTTTTGAGAGCAAATTTTGCTCGGGGGGCATGTCGCATTTAGGAAGCCCCTATGGTGCCAGAACAGCAAAATAACCCCCACATGGCATACCATTTTGGAAACTAGACCCCTTGAGGAACGTAACAAGGGGTACAGTGAGCATTTACCCCCCACTGGTGTCTGTCAGATCTTTGGAACAGTGGGCTGTACAAAAATTTTAATTTGCGCAGCCCACTGTTCCAAAGATCTGTCAGACACCTGTGGGGTGTAAATTCTCACTGCACCCCTCATTACATTCCGTGAGGGGTGTAGTTTCCGAAATGGGGTCACATGTGGGTTTTTTTTTTTTGCGTTTGTCAAAACCGCTGTAACAATCAGCCACCCCTGTGCAAATCACCTCAAATGTTCATGGTGCACTCTCCCTTCTGAGCCTTGTTGTGCACCCCCAGAGCACTTTGCGCCCACATATGGGGTATCTCCGTAGTCGGGAGAAGTTGCATTACAAATTTTGGGGGGCTTTTTTCCCTTTTACCTCTTGTCAAAATGAAAAGTATAGGGCAACACCAGCATGTTAGTGTAAAAAATTTATTTTTTTACACTAACATGCTGGTGTAGACCCCAACTTCACCTTTTCATAAGGGGTGAAAGGAGAAAAAGCCCCCCAAAATTTGTAAGGCAATTTCTCCTGAGTACGGCGATACCCCATATGTGACCCTAAACTGTTGCCTTGAAATACGAGAGGGCATCCGAAGTGAGAGCGCCATGCGCATTTGAGGCCTGAATTTGGTATTTGCATGGGGGTGGACATAGGGGTATTCTACGCCAGTGATTCCCAAACAGGGTGCCTCCAGCTGTTGCAAAACTCCCAGCATGCTTGGACAGTCAACGGCTGTCCGGCAATACTGGGAGTTGTTGTTTTGCAACAGCTGGAGGCTCCATTTTGAAAACAGTGGCGTACCAGACGTTTCTCATTTTTATTGGGGAGGGGAGGGGGGCTGTGTAGGGGTATGTGTATATGTAGTGTTTTTTACTTTTTATTTTATTTTGTGTTAGTGTAGTGTTTTTAGGGTACAGTCACACGGGCAGGGGGAGTTACAGCGATTTTCCCGCTGTGAGTTTGAGCTGCCGCGCAAAATTTGCTGCATCGCAAACTTGCAGCCTGATACTCACTGTAAGCCCCCTGCCCATGTGAGTGTACCCTGTAGATTCACAGGGGGGGGACCTCCAGCTGTTGCAAAACTACAACTCCCAGCATGCACAGTCTATCAGTGCATGCTGGTAGTTATAGTTTTGCAACAGCTGGAGGCACACGGGTTGGGAAACACTGAGTTAGGAAACAGACAATGTTTCCCAACCAGTATGCCTCCAGTTGTTGCAAAACCACAACTCCCAGCATTCTCAGGCATGCTGGGAGTAGTAGTTCGGCAACATCTTTAGAGCCCTTAAAAGGGCTTTAAAGGGCCCGACCGCGGCTGAAGATCTACTCATCTGTTGCCGCCGCCATCTTCCTCGCTGGGATCCGGGTCTTCAGGGACGAGGTAAGTACCGGGGCCGGTCCCCAGCACTCCCCCGTCCCCCGCCGCGTCCTCCGGTCTTCCTCCCGTCCTCTACGGACATCCAGGGGCCGGGCAGGACGGGAGGAAGTAACCGCCCCCCCCTCCTGCGATTGGTCAGTTAACTAACTGAAGAATCGCAGGGGATCGGAGGAGGTGGCAGACTTGCCACCTTGCTCCTAGTCTTCAGCATGGTCCTGGCTGTCTGTGACAGCCGGGATCATGCGAAATTACCGGGTGGTTGGGTCCCAGAGACCCGATCAGCCCGGTATCGCCGCAGATCGCAAGGGCGATTTCCCTTGCGATTTGCGGCGATCGCCGACATGGGGGGCCTACATAGCCCCCCTCGGCGTTTGCCCTGGATCCCTGCTGAGGCTTTTCAGCAGGGATCCGCTTCCGATCTCCGCCGGGTGAGCGGCGGAGACCAGGAAAAGACATGACGTATGCATATGTCATGGGTCCTTAAGACCCAGGGTGTGATGACTTATGCATACGTCATGGGTCCTGAAGAGGTTAAAGGAGATCATGTCAAACAAATCTTATACATTTTATTGACTGGGTGACTAAAATAATAGATGGCGGAGGGGCAGTAAACATTGCATATCTAAATTTTAGTAAGGCTTTTGACACTGTCCCACATAGAAGACTTATCAATAAACTACAGTCATTGGGCTTGGATTCCAATATTGTTGAGTGGATTAGACAGTGGCTGAGTAACAGACAACAGAGGGTTGTAGTCAATGGAGAATATTCAGGGATCTGTACTGGGACCAATTTTGTTTTATATCTTCATTAGTGATATCGCAAAAGGTCCTGACGGTAAGATGTGTCTTATTGCTGATGACACAAAGATATGTAACAGGATTGATGATCGGGGAGGGATACGCCAAATGGAAAAGGATTTAGGAAAAACTAGAAGAATGGTCAGAACTCTGGCAACTGAAATGTAATGTGGATAAGTGCAACATAATGCACCTGGGGCATTAAAACCCTCGGGCAGAATATAGAATATGTGATACTGAGTTCAGTATCTGAGGAAAGGGATTTAGATGTAATTATTTCAGAAGACTTAAAAGGTAGGTGTCACGATTCGGCTGGCTGGAGGTGGATCCTCTGTGCCAGAGAGGGATTGGCGTGGACCGTGTAGGTGGACCAGTTCTAAGTTGCTACTGGTATTCACCAGAGCCCGCCACAAAGCGGGATGGTCTTGCAGCGGCGGTAGCAACCAGGTCGTATCCATCGACAACGGCTCAACCTCTCTGACTGCTGAGATAAGCGCGGTACAAGGGAGTAGACAAGAATAAGGTCGGACGTAGCAGAAGGTCAGGGCAGGCAGCAAGGATCGTAGTCAATGGTAACGGCAGGAGGTCTGGAACACAGGCTAGGAACACACAAGGAAGCGCTTTCACTGGCACAATGGCAACAAGATCCGACGAGGGAGTGCAGGGGAAGTGAGGTATAAGTAGGGAGTGCACAGGTGAGGATACTGATTAGGCCTGCTGCGCCAATCAGTGGAGCAGTGGCCGCTTAAATCGCAGAGACCCGGCGCGCGCGCGCCCTAAGGAGCGGGGACGCGCGCGCCGGGACAACACAGACGGGGAAAGGGTCAGGTATGGGAGCCGAGATGCGCATCGCGAGCGGGCGCGTCCCGCATCGCGAATCGCATCCCGGCTGGGAGTAATATCGCAGCGCACCCGGTCAGCAGGTCTGACCGGGGCGCTGCGAATGAGAGAACGCTGCGAGCGCTCTGGGGAGGAGCGGGGACCCGGAGCGCTCGGCGTAACAGTACCCCCCCCTTGGGTCTCCCCCTCTTCTTGGAGCCTGAGAACCTGAGGATAAGACTTTTGTCCAGGATGTTGTCCTCAGGTTCCCAAGATCTCTCCTCTGGGCCACAATTCTCCCAGTCAACAAAGAAGAATCTTTTACCTCTGACTTTCTTGGATGCTAGAATCTCCTTCACCGAAAAGACGTCAGATGAACCGGAAACAGGAGTGGGAGAAACAACTTTGGGAGAGAAGCGGTTAAGGATGAGTGGTTTAAGGAGAGAGACATGGAAGGCATTGGGAATACGGAGAGAAGGAGGAAGAAGGAGTTTGTAAGAGACAGGGTTGATCTGGCACATGATTTTGAAAGGACCAAGATAGCGTGGTCCCAGTTTATAACTGGGGACACGAAAGCGGACATACTTAGCGGCGAGCCATACCTTGTCTCCGGTAGCAAAAATGGGGGGAGTTCTTCTTTTCTTATCAGCAAATTTTTTCAACCGGGATGAAGCCTGTAAAAGAGAATTTTGGGTTTCTTTCCATATGGTGGAAAGGTCTCGAGTCACTTCATCAACAGCGGGCAAACCAGAGGGCATGGGAGTGGGGAGGGGAGGAAGAGGGTGACGGCCGTACACCACGAAGAATGGGGATTTAGCAGAAGATTCGGAGACTCTGAAGTTGTATGAGAATTCGGCCCATGGTAGAAGATCTGCCCAGTCATCCTGGCGGGAGGAAACAAAATGTCGCAAATAGTCACCCAGGACCTGATTAATTTTTTCTACTTGCCCATTGGATTGGGGATGATAAGAAGAAGAGAAGTTTAATTTTATCTTGAGCTGCTTACAGAGGGCCCTCCAGAATTTAGACACAAATTGAACGCCTCTATCCGAGACGATATGCGTGGGCAACCCGTGAAGGCGAAAAATGTGTATAAAAAATTGCTTTGCCAACTGAGGCGCTGAAGGTAGGCCTGGAAGAGGGATAAAATGTGCATCTTGGAGAATCGATCAACGACCACCCAAACAACTGTGTTGCCACGGGATAAAGGCAAGTCAGTAATAAAGTCCATACCAATCTGTGACCAAGGTTGTTCAGGAACAGGCAGAGGATGAAGGAGACCAGCAGGCTTCTGGCGAGGAGTCTTATCCCGGGCACAGACAGTACAAGCCCGCACGAAATCAACAACATCAGTCTCCAGAGTAGGCCACCAATAAAATCAAGAGATGAGTTGAAAGGATTTTTTGATGCCAGCATGGCCTGCGAGGTGGGAGGAGTGTCCCTACTTGAGAATCCCGAGGCGCTGGCATGGAGAAACGAAGGTCTTCCCTGGAGGAGTTTGTCTGATGGAAGCTGGAGAAGTGGAGATCAGACAGTCCGGAGGAATGATGTGTTGCGGAGAGGCTTCTACTTCAGAGGCATCTGAAGAACGAGAGAGGGCATCGGCCCTAATGTTCTTGTCAGCAGGGCGAAAATGGATTTCAAAGTTAAAACGGGCAAAGAACAACGACCACCTAGCCTGGGGAGGGTTCAGTCGTTGGGCAGACTGGAGATAAGAGAGATTCTTGTGGTCAGTGTATATAATAACTGGATATTTGGATCCCTCCAGCAGGTGCCTCCATTCCTCAAGCGACAATTTTATGGCCAGTAATTCTCGATCACCAATGGAGTAGTTTTTCTCCGCCGGAGAGAAGGTCCTAGAAAAAAAACCACAAGTAACATCATGCCCGGAAGAATTTTTTTGTAGAAGAACTGCTCCAGCTCCCACTGAGGAGGCGTCTACCTCCAATAAGAAGGGTTTAGATGGGTCAGGTCTGGAGAGTACGGGAGCAGAAGAAAAGGCAGACTTGAGATGTTTAAATGCGTCTTCCGCTTGAGGAGACCAGGACTTAGGATTGGTGTTTTTCTTGGTTAGAGCCACGATATGAGCCACAATAGTGGAAAAGTGTGGAATAAATTGTCTGTAATAATTGGCGAACCCCAAAAAACGTTGGATAGCACAGAGTCCGGAGGGGCGTGGCCAATATAATACGGCAGGTAGTTTATCTGGGTCCATTTGTAGTCCCTGGCCAGAGACTAAGTATCCTAGGAAAGGAAGAGACTGACATTCAAAGAGACATTTTTCCATTTTGGCATAAAGTTGATTGTCCCGAAGTCTCTGAAGAACCATGCGGACATGCTGGCGGTGTTCTTCTAAGTTGGCAGAAAAAAATCAGAATATCGTCCAGGTAAACCACAACACAGGTATATAGAAGATCACGAAAAATTTCATTTACAAAGTCTTGGAAGACGGCAGGGGCGTTGCAAAGGCCAAAGGGCATAACCAGATACTCAAAGTGTCCATCTCTGGTGTTAAATGCAGTCTTCCATTCGTCCCCCTCCCTGATGCGAATGAGATTATAAGCACCTCTTAAGTCCAGCTTGGTGAAGATGTGGGCGCCTCGTAGGCGGTCAAAGAGTTCCGAGATAAGAGGTAGGGGCTAGCGTTTTTTTTACCGTGATTTTATTAAGTCCGCGGTAATCAATGCAAGGGCGTAGGGAGCCGTCTTTTTTGGAGACAAAAAAATCCAGCTCCGGCAGGAGAGGAGGACTTGCGGATAAACCCCTTTTTTAAGTTCTCCTTGATGTATTCCGACATGGCTTGGGTTTCCGGAGCAGACAGAGGATAGATTCTGCCCCGGGGTGAAGTAGTACCCGGGAGGAGGTCAATAGGACAGTCATAAGGCCTGTGAGGAGGCAAAGTCTCTGCTTGTTTCTTGCAAAAAACATCAGCATAGTCCAGATAGGCCTTAGGAAGACCAGATACCGGGGGAACTACAGGGTCTTGACTGTGAGTACTGGGAGCCGGTTTAAGACAGTCCTTGTGACAAGAAGTACCCCAGTTCTTGATTTCCCTTGTGGTCCAATCAAGGGTTGGGGAATGGCGTTGAAGCCACGGTAATCCAAGAAGAATTTCTGAAGTGCAGTTAGAGAGGACCAAAAATTCAATTTTTTCGTGATGGGGTCCGATGCACATTAAGAGAGGTAACCACCGGGACATCCTTGTTCTGAAAAGATTTTTCGGGACACAGGGATGTCCCGAGTGTGATGGGGGCCCCCTGCGGGCACGGGGCCTGGATCATACACTCCATAGCGCCAATGATGATCCGGCACTGGGAACAGATACAGAACACTGGTGAGGCCTCACCAGAAGGATATAGATACTCTAGAGAGAGTTCAGAGAAGAGGAAGTATTATTTTACTGAGAGAGTAGTGGATGCATGGAATAGCCTTCCTGCTGTAGTGGTCGCTGCAAATACAGTGAAGGAGTTTAACCCCTTAAGGACGCAGCCCTTTTTCACCTTAAGGACAGCCCTTTTTCGCAATTATGACCACCCTCACTTTATGAATTAATAACGAGAAAACGCTTTTACCGAATATTCTGATTCTGAGAATGTTTTTTCGTGACATATTCTACTTTATTTTGGTGGTAAATTTTCGGCGTTAATTGCATCCTTTTTTGGTGAAAAATCCCCAAATTTCATGAAAATTTTGAAAATTTTGCATTTTTCTAACTTTGAAGCTCTCTAATTGTAAGGAAAATG
Organism: Hyla sarda; assembly: GCF_029499605.1. NCBI lineage: Eukaryota > Metazoa > Chordata > Amphibia > Anura > Hylidae > Hyla > Hyla sarda. The sequence continues at coordinate 146,040,079 of NC_079192.1, forward strand.
GATATTCCAAATAAATTTTATTTTCTTCACAAACACAATATGTCCACTTTATGTTGGCATCATAAAATGGACATACTTTTGCATTTTGAAAAAATTTGAGAGCTTCAAAGTAGAGCAGCAATTTTCAAAAATGTCATGAAAATTGCTAAATCTGAAGGGACAGATGTTACAGAACTACAACTCCCAGCATGCCTGGGCAGTCGAGGCATGCTGAGAGGGCTACTGTTTGGGCACCACTGTAACAGTGGTCTCCAAACTGTGACCCTCCAGATGTTGCAAAACACAACTCCCAGCATCTGGAGGGCTACTGGAGGGCTACTGTTTGGGCACCACTGTAACAGTGGAGGGCTACTGTTTGGGCACCACTGTAACAGTGGTCTCCAAACTGTGACCCTCCAGATGTTGCAAAACACAACTCCCAGCATGCCCAGACAGCCTTTGGCTGTCTGGGCATGCTGGGAGTTGCAGTTTGGCCCCCCTAGTGTTTGCCACAGTAAAGATCTATTTACAAAAATGTAGGTGCACTACTGTGGTAAATGTACACAATGACATTGGCTATCCCTCAACACTGATGTTAAAATTGAGACATTCGCCAGTGTATCCTTATATGAAGGACACACCAGAGCCCGCACACCAACGCCAAGGTTTCTCAAATTGGTGCGAGACCTAACGCTAATCCTACCTGTGCTTGATAAGCAAAACAGGGGCCAGTGGGCAATTACGGCAGCATTCGGTTGACTCACAACTTCCTCCCAGATACCCTCCAGCGTGACTGAGCACACATACAATGGGAGGAGGGAGGCAAGCTGAAAGCCCCACCTGAGTTGGCTAATAAGGGTGCCTGGCCTCACAGGTGCTACCTTAATGCTGCCTGGTAGATATTCAAGGCGCATTAATTTTGGAGTTTACACACCTCCAAATATAAAATTTAAACAAACAACAAAAAACGTGGTCTCAAATGGCACGTTTTTTGTTGTTTGTTTAAATTTTATATTTGGAGGTGTGTAAACTCCAAAATTAATGCGCCTTGAATATCTACCAGGCAGCATTAAGGTAGCACCTGTGAGGCCAGGCACCCTTATTAGCCAACTCAGGTGGGGCTTTCAGCTTGCCTCCCTCCTCCCATTGTATGTGTGCTCAGTCACGCTGGAGGGTATCTGGGAGGAAGTTGTGAGTCAACCGAATGCTGCCGTAATTGCCCACTGGCCCCTGTTTTGCTTATCAAGCACAGGTAGGATTAGCGTTAGGTCTCGCACCAATTTGAGAAACCTTGGCGTTGGTGTGCGGGCTCTGGTGTGTCCTTCATATAAGGATACACTGGCGAATGTCTCAATTTTAACATCAGTGTTGAGGGATAGCCAATGTCATTGTGTACATTTACCACAGTAGTGCACCTACATTTTTGTATTCTAATTGTTACACATCCACACCGCTTTATCTGGTGTAGGATTCTATTGTGGCACTTGTAGTCCGCTGCAGGCATCCTCCATTGTATGCATTTTTATGCTGGGGATCGCCCTTAGCAACGGACTACAAGGGCAGGATCTGCTCCCCCAGTATAAATGCACAACCGCATTTGGGGTTGAGCACCTCCAGCCATTTGAGACCACGTTTTTTGTTGTTTGTTTAAAGATCTATTTACTTTCACTTTCAATTCCCCCCCCCCCCACTGTCGATTCCCTACCTGATCAGGATCCAGCAGGCTCCAGCAAAGATCCCAGGTCCCCAAGCATCTTCTCCTGCAGGTACGGCCTCCATCTTCTTCCCAGAGCCCCTCGACATTCAGGGGCGGGCAGAAAGGGGGGTTGCCATGGCAACCCACTGTCCTGCGCTGCCGTTGGTCAGAACTCCGTTCTGACTAATGCCAGGGGATAGGAGTAGATCACAGCTTTGCGACCTCACTCCTATCCTTTAGGCTGATCTGGGCTGTTGCTGACAGCTACGATCAGCCCTATTTTCCAGGTGATCGGGTGACCAGAGACCTGATCAGCCCGGAATTGTAGAAAATCGCATGTCTGAATTGACATGCGATTTTCTTCGATTGCCGACATGGGGGGGGTCTCAAGACCCCCCTGGGCGATGTGCCAGGGTGCCTGCTGAATGATTTCAGCAGGCATCCGGCTCCGGTCCCCAACCGGCTAGCGGTGGGGACCGGATTTCCCACGGGCGTATGGATACGCCCTCGGTCCTTAAGGACTCGGAATGCAGGGCGTATCCATACGCCCTGTGTCCTGAAGAGGTTAAACATGCATGGGATAAGCATAAGGCTATCCTTAATATAAGATAGGGCCAGGGACTATTAATAGGATTCAGATTATTGGGCAGACTAGATGGGACAAATGGTTCTTATTTGCCAACACATTCTATGTTTCTATGTTTGCCTGGCCTTTCACAGTATCTAGGCCCTTAAGACTTTAACAGGAACAAAATGTACGCACAGTTGTACGCACAAGTTACACTTAACAGAGGACAATTTGCTTTTAGTGCTCTGCTCACCCTAACTGGCTGACTACTATTAGCTATTCAGTTGTTGTACACACATTGCTGTGTACTACACCCAAAATTGCAATTTCTCTCTCAATCTCACTCCCTTCCCTATCAGTGCTTATAGACTGATTTGGGCTTGAGGTGAATCCCTGCTGTAAAAATGCTTTTCTGTGCAACACACACTGCTGTCTGTCCCTATCTATCTCTCTGTAATAGAGTGTTTTCTTTAACACTGTGCTGCTGCTGCTGCATTGTAAGCTTGTGTTTTTTGGCCAAACTATCAATTAAAGCATCATTTCTGTTGTTTTTGCAGACTGCAGTATTGCCTTGTGATGTTCATGGCAGTACCATACATGTTACATCTGGAAAATACTGGATAGCCAAATTGTGGTGTGCCACCGGTGTATGGCAGGACCACGGGTGTAGCGGTGAGAGTGGTTGGGTCGGATGGTATTAACCCCTGGGGCAAGGTGTTGTTAATCCCTAGTGTTCGTGATGCCAGAATGTGGTTGTATAGTGTAGGGCACCGCCGACAACCAACCCAAAACAGCACATATTAAATGAGAGTCCAAAGCAGGTTTTGATGCAACATTACTGAAGAAAGCAGTATAGCGTTTCTTACAGCCAACTTCCACAGAGGTGACGAAGACACAAGGAACCTCTCCGGCTTGCTTGGACTTGTAGTAATAATAATGATGATGCAGGCCACTGTGCTACTGTTATAACTTTGGTAGGGACAGTAGAGACTTGACTTGTAGACAGAGAAGAAGACTTACAGATTAGATGTGGCTGCAGTTTGATAGGCTTTGGGCTAGCTATGCTGGACTTGACTTGTACAGGACTTGTGCTTGCTTTAGTGTCCAGGAATCAAGAGCAGGAACTAAGAGAGAGAATGTGGAGACTACAGCCCCTTATATATCAGGTGGCTGGACTAAAGCCCATTGGTAGCTGGTTGCCTGGGGTTACCTGTGTCTCTGGAATTCTGGGTTTCAGGTGATCACATATCACGTGACAGATCACATGACCGTAGGAAGGTCCTATACAGGGTAAATATCCTAATAACCTTTACACATAGCTTATATTCACTGTACAATACATGTGATAAATGTACATAAGTAATATACAATAGAATACCATAATAATGACCTAGGGGGACCTTGCAGGAGAGCCCTGTGGACTTGAGGGACTCTACCTGAAGGGACTTTAGGAATGTACAGAACCATGTTCTGTACCGGGACACCACCATCAAATTTTTTTGTGATTTGTTTTAGAAGAACTTTACCAGACTTTCCAGCTGTCTTTTTGTTTTTCATGTCTTTTCCATTCGTGCTCATGTTTCATAGGTTTTTATGCTCCTTTTTTTTATTATGTTATTGGTAATCATGCATTTATTTATTTGTTGTACATGAAATAAATTGTGTAAAATGGTGTTTTAGTTTTATCAGTGAAATAATTTTGGCAAAGGACATGTCTACAATCAAATACTGATCTGAGTTTTTGGAAAATGTTCCTTGTGGCAATGTGCCCAGCCTTGGAGCTCACATGCGAACAGTTCATAATTACATCATAACTCATTCTGAAGTAGTTTGTTTCCTATAAATCTACAACTGAATTAGTGTTTTTTAAGTACAGATTCATGTCATCAGCTATACAGTATTAATATAACATTTTCTGATGGTTTCCCCAGATATTGCAGGCGAATGCAGAATAGTGAATACTGAATGCAGATTAGTATACAGAAAAGTCTACAACAGGTCTTCTGTTAGGTTAAAGGGTTATTCTGGTGATCACACACTGTGTTATATTTGGCTTGGAGCCCTTTCAAAATAATACAACTGTTCCCACCTGCCCCCATCCCACACTGCTGCAATTCCCACCGCTCCCTGTCCCTGCTGCCATCCGCTTTTTCCTATTTCCTCTTATGTGTTGTCTCCATAAGAACTGGCTGCTCAACCAATCACTGATTGAAGCTGTGACTCACCTCAGTCAGTAATTGTCTGATTGGGCCAGAGGAGATAGCACTTCAGAAAAAGCAGCAGAAGCTGTTGGTATGACAGTAGCAGGGAAACAGGGCTGGGGAGTATAGTTGCTTTTTTCTTTTTTAAAACACTATATATTTAAGGATTCCCACAATAATCCTTTAACCCCTTAACCCCTTCAGGACGGAGCCCATTTTGGCCTTAAGGACCGGAGCGTTTTTTGCACATCTGACCACTGTCACTTTAAACATTAATAATTCTGGAATGCTTTTAGTTATCATTCTGATTCCGAGATTGTTTTTTCGTGACATATTCTACTTTAACATAGTGGTAAATTTTTGTCGATACTTGCATCCTTTCTTGGTGAAAAAGTTTGTGACCTAACTCAGTGTTTCACAACCAGTGTGCCTCCAGCTGTTGCAAAACTACAACTCCCAGCATGTACGGTGCATGGTGTACGGTGACTGCTGAGAGTTGTAGTTTGCAACAGCTGGAGGAACACCGGTCGTGAAACACTGAGTTAGGTAAAAAAAAACTCTGAGTTTCACAACCAGTGTGCCTTCAGCTGTTGCAAAACTACAACTCTCAGCAGTCACCGACAGCCAACGGGCATGCTGGGAGTTGTAGTTATGCAACCAGCAGATGCACCACTACAACTCCCAGCATGCACTTTAGCTGTTTGTGCAAGCTGGGAGTTGTAGTTATACAACAGCTGAAGGTACACTTTTCCATAGAAAGAATGTGCCTCCAGCTGTGGCAAAACCATAAGTCCCAGCATGCCCATAAGGGAATGCTGGGAGTTGTGGTGGTCTGCCTCCTGCTGTTGCATAACTACAGCTCCCAGCATGCCCTTTTTGCATGCTGGGAGCTGTTGCTAAGCAACAGCAGGAGGCTGTCACTCACCTCCAACGATCCAGACGCTGCAGGTCAGTCCCGCCGCCGCAGCTGCTCCTGGGGCCCCCGATCCCAACAGGGGCGCCGGGGATCGGGGTCCCCAGCACCCGGGGTGCACGTCCCGCACCCGCTCACGTCCTCCAGAAGAGGGGCGGAGCGGGTGCGGGAGTGACACCCGCAGCAGGCGCCCTGATTGGTCGGCCGGTAATTACCGGCCGACGAATCAGGGCGATCGTGAGGTGGCACCAGTGCCACCTCACCCCTGCAGGCTCTGGCTGTTCGGGGCCGTCACTGGAGACCCGATTGACCCGGAATCGCCGCAGATCGCTGGACTGAATTGTCCAGCGATCTGCGGCGATCGCCGACATGGGGGGGCATAATGACCCCCCTGGGCGATATGCCGGGATGCCTGCTGAACAATTTCAGCAGGCATCCGGCTCCGGTCCCCAACCGGCTAGCGGTGGGGGCCGGAATTCCCACGGGCGTATGGATACGCCCTCGGTCCTTAAGGACTCGGGATGCAGGGCGTATCCATACGCCCTATGTCCTGAAGAGGTTAATGACCACGGATGCATATTTACATCCATGGCCGGCTCCTGATATGGGAAGCACGCTCAGGAGTTGAACACGCTTCATACCTGCTGGGTCCAGGTTGCTATCGGCAACCAGGACCCACGGCTAATACCGGAAATTGCCGATCGGGCTGATGTCTTGTATTAACCCTTTAGACATCACCATAAAAGTTGATTGCGGCATCTATACCGGGAGAAAATACCTTCAGTTAGCTCAGCGGAGCTGTTTGGGACCGCCGTGGTGAAATTGCGGCATCCCAAACAGCTGAGAGGACAGAGGGAGGTGCCTTACCTTGCTCCTCGCTGTCCGATCGTCGCTCTATTGCTAAAAAAAAAGAAAGAAAAAAAGAGAATAGATGTGATTTAACCCCTTGCTGAAAAAAAGTTTGAATCATCCCCCTTTTCCCATTTAATATATATGTAAAAAAAATTGAATAAACATTTCTGGGATCGCCACGTGCAGAAATGTAGAAACTATAAAAATATAATGTTAATTAAACTGCACGGTCAATGGTGTACATGTAAGAAAATTCCAAAGTACAAAATTGCGCATTTTAAATGTATAAAAAACAATCAAAAAGTCCCATAAAAACAGTCATGGTACCGATAAAAATTGCACAAAAAAATTAGCCCTCAAACCTCCCCCATATATGGAAAAATAAAAAACCTATAGGGGTCAGAAGAGGACAATTTTAAACAAAATTTTGGTGCGGGTAGTTAATTATTTTTTAACCTCTTCAGGATGCAGGGCATATGCACCAATTCTACTTTGTAATGACAGTCATTTTACCCCAAAATCTACAGTGAAACAAAAAAAAATAAAAATAATATTTGTCGCACAAAATTGAGAAAAAACAAAAAACACCATTTTGTAAGTTTTGGGGGCTGCCGTTTCTACGCAGTGCATTTTTCGGTAAAAATGACACCTTATCTTTATTCTGTAGGTCCATACAATTAAAATTATACTTATCTAGGACCCGCGGCTAATACCACACATCGCCGATCGTGGTGATGTGCGGTATTAACCCTTTAGAAGCGGCGGTCAAAGCTGACCGCCGCTTCTAAAGTGAAACTGAAAGTGACCCGGCTGCTCAGTCGGGCTGTTCGGGACTGCCACGGTGAAATCGCGGTGTCCCGAACAGCTGATCGGACACCGGGAGGGCCCTTATCTGCCTCCTCGGTGTCTGATCGACGAATGACTGCTCCGTGCCTAAGATCCAGGCAGGAGCAGTCAAGCGCCGATAATGCTGATCACAGGCGTGTTAATACACGCCAGTGATCAGCATAGGAGATCAGTGTGTGCAGTGTTATAGGTCCCTATGGGACCTATAACACTGCAAAAAAAAAAAAAAAAAAAGTAAAAAAAAAGTGTTAATAAAGGTCATTTAACCCCTTCCCTAATAAAAGTTTGAATCACCCCCCTTTTCCCATAAAAAAAATAAAACAGTGTAAAAAAAAAAAATAAACATATGTGGTATCGCCGCGTGCGTAAATGTCCGAACTATAAAAATATATCATTAATTAAACTGCACGGTCAATGGCGTACACGCAAAAAAATTCCAAAGTCCAAAAAAGCGTATTTTGGTCACTTTTTATACCATTAAAAAAATGAATAAAATGAATAAAAAGTGATCAAAAAGTCCGATCAAAACAAAAATCATACCGATAAAAACTTCAGATCACAGCGCAAAAAATGAGTCCTCATACCGCCCTGTATGTGGAAAAATAAAAAAGTTATAGGGGTCAGAAGATGACATTTTTAAACGTATAAATTTCCCTGCATGTAGTTATGATTTTTTCCAGAAGTGCGACAAAATCAAACCTATATAAGTAGGGTATCATTTTAACCGTATGGACCTACAGAATAATGATAAGGTGTCATTTTTACCGAAATATATACTGCGTAGAAACGGAAGCCCCCAAAAGTTACAAAATGGCGTTTTTTTTTAATTTTGTCGCACAATGATTTTTTTTTCTGTTTCGCCGTGCATTTTTGGGTAAAATGACTAATGTCACTGCAAATTAGAATTGGCGATGCAAAAAATAAGCCATAATATGGATTTTTAGGTGGAAAATTGAAAGGGTTATGATTTTTAAAAGGTAAGGAGGAAAAAACGAAAGTGCAAAAACGGAAAAACCCTGAGTCCTTAAGGGGTTAAAAATTTCCTCTTCTGGCCCCTATAACTGTTTTTATCTTTCCGCATGCGGGGATGTATGAGGGCTGAAGTTTTTATTTGCACCATTTTTGTTTTGATCAAACTTTTTGATCGCTTTTTATAATTTTTTTTACGGTGTAAAATGGGACCAAAAATACGCTATTTTGGACTTTGGAAATTTTTTTTACGTGTACGCCATTGACTGTGCGGTTTAATTAATTATATATTTTTATAGTTCAGACATTTACGCATGCGGCCATATCACATATGTTTATATTTATTTTTATTTATATATTTTTTTAAATGGGAAAAGGGGGGTAATTAAAACTTTTATTAGGGAAGTGGTTATAAATCACATTTATTAACAATTTTTTACCCTTTTTTTTTTTTTTTGCAATGTTATAGCCCTCATAGGACTATGAAATGCCACCACAGCACATCACAGGTGTTACGCCGAGCGCTCCGGGTTCCCGCTCCTCCCCGGAGCGCTCGCTACACTCTCGCTCCCGCAGCGCCCCGGTCAGATCCACTGACCGGGTGCGCTGCAATACCGCCTCCAGCCGGGATGCGATTCGCGATGCGGGTGGCGCCCGCTCGCGATGCGCACCCCGGCTCCCGTACCTGACTCGCTCTCCGTCGGTCCTGTCCCGGCGCGCGCGGCCCCGCTCCCTAGGGCGCGCGCGCGCCGGGTCTCTGCGATTTAAAGGGCCACTGCGCCGCTGATTGGTGCAGTGGTTCTAATCAGTGTGTTCACCTGTGCACTCCCTATGTATACCTCACTTCCCCTGCACTCCCTCGCCGGATCTTGTTGCCATTGTGCCAGTGAAAGCGTTCCCTTGTTTGTTCCTAGCCTGTGTTCCAGACCTCCTGCCGTTGCCCCTGACTACGATCCTTGCTGCCTGCCCCGACCTTCTACTACGTCCGACCTTGCTTCTGTCTACTCCCTTGTACCGCGCCTATTTTCAGCAGTCAGAGAGGTTGAGCCGTTGCTAGTGGATACGACCTGGTCACTACCGCCGCAGAAAGACCATCCCGCTTTGCGGCGGGCTCTGGTGAATACCAGTAGTGACTTAGAACCGGTCCACTAGCACGGTCCACGCCAATCCCTCTCTGGCACAGAGGATCCACCTCCTGCCAGCCGGCATCGTGACAGTAGATCCGGCCATGGATCCCGCTGAAGTTCCTCTGCCAGTTGTCGCCGACCTCACCACGGTGGTCGCCCAGCAGTCACAACAGATAGCGCAACAAGGCCACCAGCTGTCTCAACTGACCGTGATGCTACAGCAGCTACTACCACAGCTTCAGCAATCATCTCCTCCGCCAGCTCCTGCACCTCCTCCGCAGCGAGTGGCCGCCTCAGGCCTACGACTATCCTTGCCGGATAAATTTGATGGGGACTCTAAGTTTTGCCGTGGCTTTCTTTCACAATGTTCCCTGCACTTGGAGATGATGTCGGACCAGTTTCCTACTGAAAGGTCTAAGGTGGCTTTCGTAGTCAGCCTTCTGTCTGGGAAAGCTCTGTCATGGGCCACACCGCTCTGGGACCGCAATGACCCCGTCACTGCCTCTGTACACTCCTTCTTCTCGGAAATTCGAAGTGTCTTTGAGGAACCTGCCCGAGCCTCTTCTGCTGAGACTGCCCTGCTGAACCTGGTCCAGGGTAATTCTTCCGTTGGCGAGTACGCCGTGCAATTCCGTACTCTTGCTTCAGAACTTTCCTGGAATAATGAGGCCCTCTGCGCGACCTTTAAAAAAGGCCTATCCAGCAACATTAAAGATGTTCTGGCCGCACGAGAAATTCCTGCTAACCTACATGAACTCATTCATCTAGCCACTCGCATTGACATGCGTTTTTCCGAAAGGCGTCAGGAGCTCCGCCAGGATATGGACTTTGTTCGCACGAGGCGTTTTTTCTCCCCGGCTCCTCTCTCCTCTGGTCCCCTGCAATCCGTTCCTGTGCCTTCCGCCGTGGAGGCTATGCAAGTTGACCGGTCTCGCCTGACACCTCAAGAGAGGACACGACGCCGCATGGAGAATCTCTGCCTGTACTGTGCCGGTACCGAAAACTTCCTGAAGGATTGTCCTATCCGTCCTCCCCGCCTGGAAAGACGTACGCTGACTCCGCACAAAGGTGAAACAGTCCTTGATGTCAACTCTGCTTCTCCACGTCTTACTGTGCCTGTGCGGATATCTGCCTCTACCTTCTCCTTCTCCACTAAGGCCTTCTTGGACTCCGGATCTGCAGGAAACTTTATTTTGGCCTCTCTCATCAACAGGTTCAACATCCCAGTGACCAGTCTCGCCAGACCTCTCTACATCAATTGCGTTAACAATGAAAGATTGGACTGTGCCGTGCGTTACCGCACGGAACCCCTCCTAATGTGCATCGGACCTCACCACGAAAAAATTGAGTTTTTGGTCCTCTCCAATTGCACTTCCGAAATTCTCCTTGGACTACCCTGGCTTCAACACCATTCCCCAACCCTGGATTGGTCCACAGGGGAGATCAAGAGTTGGGGTCCCTCTTGTTTCAAGGACTGCCTTAAACCGGTTACCAGTACTCCTTGCCGTGACCCTGTGGTTCCCCCTGTAACCGGTCTCCCTAAGGCCTATATGGACTTTGCGGATGTTTTTTGCAAAAAACAAGCTGAGACTCTACCTCCTCACAGGCCTTATGACTGTCCTATTGACCTCCTCCCGGGCACTACTCCACCCCGGGGCAGAATTTATCCTCTCTCTGCCCCAGAGACTCTTGCTATGTCTGAGTACATCCAGGAAAATTTAAAAAAGGGCTTTATCCGCAAATCCTCCTCTCCTGCCGGAGCCGGATTTTTCTTTGTGTCCAAAAAAGATGGCTCCCTACGTCCTTGCATTGACTACCGCGGTCTTAATAAAATCACGGTAAAGAACCGCTACCCTCTACCTCTCATCTCTGAACTCTTTGATCGCCTCCAAGGTGCCCACATCTTTACCAAACTGGACTTAAGAGGTGCTTATAATCTCATCCGCATCAGAGAGGGGGATGAATGGAAAACGGCATTTAACACTAGAGATGGACACTTTGAGTATCTGGTCATGCCCTTTGGCCTGTGCAACGCCCCTGCCGTCTTCCAAGACTTTGTTAATGAAATTTTTCGTGATCTCTTATATTCCTGTGTTGTTGTGTATCTGGACGATATCCTGATTTTTCTGCCAACCTAGAAGAACACCGCCAGCATGTCCGCATGGTTCTTCAGAGACTTCGTGACAATTAACTTTATGCCAAAATGGAGAAATGTCTGTTTGAATGTCAATCTCTTCCTTTCCTAGGATACTTGGTCTCTGGCCAGGGACTACAAATGGATCCAGACAAACTCTCTGCCGTCTTAGATTGGCCACGCCCCTCCGGACTCCGTGCTATCCAACGTTTTTTGGGGTTCGCCAATTATTACAGACAATTTATTCCACATTTTTCCACCATTGTGGCTCCTATCGTGGCTTTAACCAAAAAGAATGCCAATCCTAAGTCATGGCCTCCTCAAGCGGAAGACGCCTTTAAACAGCTCAAGTCTGCCTTTTCTTCAGCTCCCGTGCTCTCCAGACCTGACCCATCTAAACCCTTCCTATTGGAGGTTGATGCCTCCTCAGTAGGAGCTGGAGCGGTCCTTCTACAAAAAAATTCTTCCGGGCATGCTGTTACTTGTGGTTTTTTTTCTAAGACCTTCTCTCCGGTGGAGAGGAACTACTCCATCGGGGATCGAGAGCTACTAGCCATTAAATTAGCACTTGAGGAATGGAGGCATCTGCTGGAGGGATCAAGATTTCCAGTTATTATTTACACCGATCACAAGAACCTCTCCTATCTCCAGTCTGCCCAACGGCTGAATCCTCGCCAGGCCAGGTGGTCTCTGTTCTTTGCCCGATTTAATTTTGAAATTCACTTTCGGCCTGCCGATAAGAACATTAGGGCCGATGCTCTCTCTCGTTCCTCGGATGCCTCGGAAGTAGAGCTCTCTCCGCAACACATCATTCCTCCTGACTGCCTGATCTCCACTTCTCCAGCCTCCATCAGGCAAACTCCTCCAGGGAAGACCTTCGTCTCCCCACGCCAACGCCTCGGAATCCTCAAATGGGGTCACTCCTCCCATCTCGCAGGTCATGCGGGCATCAAGAAATCCGTGCAACTCATCTCTCGTTTCTATTGGTGGCCGACTCTGGAGACGGATGTTGTGGATTTTGTGCGAGCCTGCACTGTCTGTGCCCGGGATAAGACTCCTCGCCAGAAGCCCGCTGGTCTTCTTCATCCTCTGCCTGTTCCCGAACAGCCTTGGTCTCTGATTGGTATGGACTTTATTACAGACTTACCCTCATCCCGTGGCAACACTGTTGTTTGGGTGGTCGTTGATCGATTCTCCAAGATGGCACATTTCATCCCTCTTCCTGGTCTTCCTTCTGCGCCTCAGTTGGCAAAACAATTTTTTGTACACATTTTTCGTCTTCACGGGTTGCCCACGCAGATCGTCTCGGAGAGAGGCGTCCAATTCGTGTCTAAATTCTGGAGGGCTCTCTGTAAACAACTCAAGATTAAATTAAACTTTTCTTCTGCTTATCATCCTCAATCCAATGGGCAAGTAGAAAGAATTAACCAGGTCCTGGGTGATTATTTACGGCATTTTGTTTCCTCCCGCCAGGATGACTGGGCAGATCTTCTACCATGGGCCGAATTCTCGTATAACTTCAGAGTTTCTGAATCTTCTTCCAAATCCCCATTTTTCGTGGTGTACGGCCGTCACCCTCTTCCCCCCCTCCCTACTCCCTTGCCCTCTGGTGTACCCGCTGTGGATGAAATATCTCGTGATCTTTCCACCATATGGAAAGAGACCCAAAATTCTCTCTTACAGGCTTCATCACGCATGAAGAAGTTTGCTGATAAGAAAAGAAGAGCTCCCCCCATTTTTTCTCCCGGAGACAAGGTATGGCTCTCCGCTAAATATGTCCGCTTCCGTGTTCCCAGCTACAAATTGGGACCACGCTATCTTGGTCCTTTCAAAATTTTGTGCCAGATTAATCCTGTCTCTTATAAACTTCTTCTCCCTCCTTCTCTTCGTATTCCTAATGCCTTTCACGTTTCTCTTCTTAAACCACTCATCATCAACCGTTTCTCTCCTAAACTTATCTCTCCCACTCCTGTCTCCGGTTCTTCAGACATCTTTCCTGTAAAGGAGATACTGGCCTCCAAAAAGGTCAGAGGAAAAACCTTCTTTTTGGTTGACTGGGAGGGCTGTGGTCCTGAAGAGAGATTCTGGGAACCTGAGGACAATATCCTAGATAAAAATCTGGTCCTCAGGTTCTCAGGCTCCAAGAAGAGGGGGAGACCCAAGGGGGGGGTACTGTTACGCCGAGCGCTCCGGGTTCCCGCTCCTCCCCGGAGCGCTCGCTACACTCTCGCTCCCGCAGCGCCCCGGTCAGATCCACTGACCGGGTGCGCTGCGATACCGCCTCCAGCCGGGATGCAATTCGCGATGCGGGTGGCGCCCGCTCGCGATGCGCACCCCGGCTCCCGTACCTGACTCGCTCTCCGTCGGTCCTGTCCCGGCGCGCGCGGCCCCGCTCCCTAGGGCGCGCGCGCGCCGGGTCTCTGCGATTTAAAGGGCCACTGCGCCGCTGATTGTCGCAGTGGTTCTAATCAGTGTGTTCACCTGTGCACTCCCTATGTATACCTCACTTCCCCTGCACTCCCTCGCCGGATCTTGTTGCCATTGTGCCAGTGAAAGCGTTCCCTTGTTTGTTCCTAGCCTGTGTTCCAGACCTCCTGCCGTTGCCCCTGACTACGATCCTTGCTGCCTGCCCCGACCTTCTGCTACGTCCGACCTTGCTTCTGTCTACTCCCTTGTACCGCGCCTATTTTCAGCAGTCAAAGAGGTTGAGCCGTTGCTAGTGGATACGACCTGGTCACTACCGCCGCAGCAAGACCATCCCGCTTTGCGGCGGGCTCTGGTGAATACCAGTAGTGACTTAGAACCGGTCCACTAGCACGGTCCACGCCAATCCCTCTCTGGCACAGAGGATCCACCTCCTGCCAGCCGGCATCGTGACAACAGGCTTCAGGACACCGGAATCATTGTTACGCCGAGCGCTCCGGGTCCCCGCTCCTCCCCGGAGCGCTCGCTACACTCTCCTCACTGCAGCGCTCCGGTCAGATCCACTGACCCGGGGCGCTGCGATACCGCCTCCAGCCGGGATGCGATTCGCGATGCGGGTAGCGCCCGCTCGCGATGCGCACCCCGGCTCCCGTACCTGACTCGCTCCCCGTCGGTCCTGTCCCGGCGCGCGCGGCCCCGCTCCTTAGGGCGCGCGCGCGCCGGGTCTTTGCGATTTAAAGGGCCACTGCGCCGCTGATTGGCGCAGTGGTTCCAATTAGTCTGATCACCTGTGCACTTCCCTATATCACCTCACTTCCCTTGCACTTCCTTGCCGGATCTTGTTGCCATCGTGCCAGTGAAAGCGTTCCTTGTGTGTTCCTAGCCTGTGTTCCAGACCTCCTGCCGTTGCCCCTGACTACGATCCTTGCTGCCTGCCCCGACCTTCTGCTACGTCCGACCTTGCTTCTGTCTACTCCCTTGTACCGCGCCTATCTTCAGCAGCCAGAGAGGTGAGCCGTTGCTAGTGGATACGACCTGGTCACTACCGCCGCAGCAAGACCATCCCGCTTTGCGGCGGGCTCTGGTGAAAACCAGTAGTGACTTAGAACCGGTCCACTAGAACGGTCCACGCAATCCCTCTCTGGCACAGAGGATCCACCTCCTGCCAGCCGGCATCATGACAGTAGATCCGGCCATGGATCCCGCTGAAGTTCCTCTGCCAGTTGTCGCTGACCTCACCACGGTGGTCGCCCAGCAGTCACAGCAGATAGCGCAACAAGGCCAACAGCTGTCTCAACTGACCGTTATGCTACAGCAGTTACTACCTCAGCTTCAGCAATCATCTCCTCCGCCAGCTCCTGCACCTCCTCCGCAGCGAGTGGCCGCTCCTGGTCTACGCCTATCCTTGCCGGATAAATTTGATGGGGACTCTAAGTTTTGCCGTGGCTTTCTTTCCCAATGCTCCCTGCACTTGGAGATGATGTCGGACCAGTTTCCCACTGAAAGGTCTAAGGTGGCTTTCGTAGTCAGCCTTCTGTCTGGAAAAGCCCTGTCTTGGGCCACACCGCTCTGGGACCGCAATGACCCCGTCACTGCCTCTGTACACTCCTTCTTCTCGGAAATCCGAAGTGTCTTTGAGGAACCTGCCCGAGCCTCTTCTGCTGAGACTGCCCTGTTGAACCTGGTCCAGGGTAATTCTTCCGTTGGCGAGTATGCCGTACAATTCCGTACTCTTGCTTCAGAATTATCCTGGAATAATGAGGCCCTCTGCGCGACCTTTAAAAAAGGCCTATCCAGCAACATTAAAGATGTTCTGGCCGCACGAGAAATCCCTGCTAATCTACATGAACTCATTCACCTAGCCACTCGCATTGACATGCGTTTTTCCGAAAGGCGTCAGGAGCTCCGCCAGGATATGGACTCTGTTCGCACGAGGCGTTTCTTCTCCTCGGCTCCTCTCTCCTCTGGTCCCCTGCAATCCGTTCCTGTGCCTCCCGCCGTGGAGGCTATGCAGGTTGACCGGTCTCGCCTGACACCTCAAGAGAGGACACGACGCCGCATGGAGAACCTCTGCCTGTACTGTGCTAGTACCGAACACTTCCTGAAGGATTGTCCTATCCGTCCTCCCCGCCTGGAAAGACGTACGCTGACTCCGCACAAAGGTGAGACAGTCCTTGATGTCTACTCTGCTTCTCCACGTCTTACTGTGCCTGTGCGGATGTCTGCCTCTGCCTTCTCCTTTTCTACTATGGCCTTCTTGGACTCCGGATCTGCAGGAAATTTTATTTTGGCCTCTCTCGTCAACAGGTTCAACATCCCAGTGACCAGTCTCGCCAGACCCCTCTACATCAATTGTGTAAACAATGAAAGATTGGACTGTACCATACGTTTCCGCACGGAGCCCCTTCTAATGTGCATCGGATCTCATCACGAGAGGATTGAACTTTTGGTCCTCCCCAATTGCACTTCTGAAATTCTCCTTGGACTTCCCTGGCTTCAACTTCATTCCCCAACCCTGGATTGGTCCACTGAGGAGATCAAGAGTTGGGGGCCCTCTTGTTCCAAGGACTGCCTAAAACCGGTTCCCAGTAACCCTTGCCGTGACTCTGTGGTTCCTCCTGTAACCGGTCTCCCTAAGGCCTATATGGACTTTGCGGATGTTTTTTGCAAAAAACAAGCTGAGACTCTACCTCCTCACAGGCCTTATGATTGTCCTATCGACCTCCTCCCGGGCACTACTCCACCCCGGGGCAGAATTTATCCTCTATCCGCCCCAGAGACTCTTGCCATGTCTGAATACGTCCAGGAAAATTTAAAAAAGGGCTTTATCCGTAAATCCTCCTCTCCTGCCGGATTTTTCTTTGTGTCCAAAAAAGATGGCTCCCTACGTCCTTGCATTGACTACCGCGGTCTTAATAAAATCACGGTTAAGAACCGCTACCCCCTACCCCTCATCTCTGAGCTCTTTGATCGCCTCCAAGGTGCCCACATCTTTACTAAACTGGACTTAAGAGGTGCTTATAATCTCATCCGCATCAGAGAGGGGGATGAATGGAAAACGGCATTTAACACCAGTGATGGACACTTTGAGTATCTGGTCATGCCCTTTGGCCTGTGCAACGCCCCTGCCGTCTTCCAAGACTTTGTTAATGAAATTTTTCGTGATCTTTTATACTCCTGTGTTGTTGTATATCTGGACGATATCCTGATTTTTTCTGCCAATCTAGAAGAACACCGCCAGCATGTCCGTATGGTTCTTCAGAGACTTCGTGACAATCAACTCTATGCCAAAATAGAGAAATGTCTGTTTGAATGCCAATCTCTTCCTTTCCTAGGATACTTGGTCTCTGGCCAGGGACTACAAATGGATCCAGACAAACTCTCTGCCGTCTTAGATTGGCCACGCCCCTCCGGACTCCGTGCTATCCAACGCTTTTTGGGGTTCGCCAATTATTACAGGCAATTTATTCCACATTTCTCTACCGTTGTGGCTCCTATCGTGGCTTTAACCAAAAAAAATGCCGATCCCAAGTCTTGGCCTCCTCAAGCGGAAGACGTCTTTAAACGGCTCAAGTCTGCCTTTTCTTCGGCTCCCGTGCTCTCCAGACCTGACCCTTCCAAACCCTTCCTATTGGAGGTTGATGCCTCCTCAGTGGGAGCTGGAGCTGTCCTTCTACAAAAAAATTCTTCCGGGCATGCTGTTACTTGTGGTTTTTTTTCTAGGACCTTCTCTCCGGCGGAGAGGAACTACTCCATCGGGGATCGAGAGCTTCTAGCCATTAAATTAGCACTTGAGGAATGGAGGCATCTGCTGGAGGGATCAAGATTTCCAGTTATTATTTACACCGATCACAAGAACCTCTCCTACCTCCAGTCTGCCCAACGGCTGAATCCTCGCCAGGCCAGGTGGTCTCTGTTCTTTGCCCGATTTAATTTTGAAATTCACTTTCGGCCTGCCGATAAGAACATTAGGGCCGATGCTCTCTCTCGTTCCTCGGATGCTTCTGAAGTTGAACTCTCTCCGCAACACATCATTCCTCCTGACTGCCTGATTTCCACTTCTCCAGCCTCCATCAGGCAAACTCCTCCAGGAAAGACCTTTGTTTCTCCACGCCAACGCCTCGGAATCCTCAAATGGGGTCACTCCTCCCATCTCGCAGGTCATGCGGGCATCAAGAAATCTGTGCAACTCATCTCTCGCTTCTATTGGTGGCCGACTCTGGAGACGGATGTTGTGGACTTTGTGCGAGCCTGCACTATCTGTGCCCGGGATAAGACTCCTCGCCAGAAGCCCGCTGGTTTTCTTCATCCTCTGCCTGTCCCCGAACAGCCTTGGTCTCTGATTGGTATGGATTTTATTACTGATTTACCCCCTTCCCGTGGCAACACTGTTATTTGGGTGGTCGTTGATCGATTCTCCAAAATGGCACATTTCATCCCTCTTCCTGGTCTTCCTTCAGCGCCTCAGTTGGCTAAACAATTTTTTATACACATTTTTCGTCTTCACGGGTTGCCTACGCAGATCGTCTCGGATAGAGGCGTCCAATTCGTGTCTAAATTCTGGAGGGCTCTCTGTAAACAACTCAAGATTAAATTAAATTTTTCTTCTGCATATCATCCTCAATCCAATGGACAAGTAGAAAGAATTAACCAGGTCTTGGGTGATTATTTACGACATTTTGTTTCCTCCCGCCAGGATGACTGGGCAGATCTTCTTCCATGGGCCGAATTCTCATATAACTTCAGAGTCTCTGAATCTTCCTCCAAATCCCCATTTTTCGTGGTGTACGGCCGTCACCCTCTTCCCCCCCTCCCTACCCCCTTGCCCTCTGGTCTGCCCGCTGTGGATGAAATTTCTCGTGACCTTTCCATCATATGGAGAGAGACCCAAAATTCTCTCTTACAGGCTTCATCACGCATGAAGAAGTTCGCGGATAAGAAAAGAAGAGCTCCTCCCATTTTTTCCCCTGGAGACAAGGTATGGCTCTCCGCTAAATATGTCCCTAGCTACAAGTTGGGACCACGCTATCTTGGTCCTTTCAAAAGTTTGTGCCAGATTAATCCTGTCTCTTACAAACTTCTTCTTCCTCCTTCTCTTCGTATTCCTAATGCCTTTCACGTTTCTCTTCTTAAACCACTTATCATCAACCGTTTCTCTCCCAAATCTGTTCCTCCCACTCCTGTTTCCGGCTCCTCGGACATCTTCTCCGTCAAAGAGATTCTGGCATCCAAAAAGGTCAGAGGGAAAACCTTTTTTTTAGTGGATTGGGAGGGTTGTGGTCCAGAAGAGAGATCCTGGGAACCTGAGGACAATATCCTAGACAAAAGTCTGCTCCTCAGGTTCTCAGGCTCTAAGAAGAGGGGGAGACCCAAGGGGGGGGGGTACTGTTACGCCGAGCGCTCCGGGTCCCCGCTCCTCCCCGGAGCGCTCGCTACACTCTCCTCACTGCAGCGCTCCGGTCAGATCCACTGACCCGGGGCGCTGCGATACCGCCTCCAGCCGGGATGCGATTCGCGATGCGGGTAGCGCCCGCTCGCGATGCGCACCCCGGCTCCCGTACCTGACTCGCTCCCCGTCGGTCCTGTCCCGGCGCGCGCGGCCCCGCTCCTTAGGGCGCGCGCGCGCCGGGTCTTTGCGATTTAAAGGGCCACTGCGCCGCTGATTGGCGCAGTGGTTCCAATTAGTCTGATCACCTGTGCACTTCCCTATATCACCTCACTTCCCTTGCACTTCCTTGCCGGATCTTGTTGCCATCGTGCCAGTGAAAGCGTTCCTTGTGTGTTCCTAGCCTGTGTTCCAGACCTCCTGCCGTTGCCCCTGACTACGATCCTTGCTGCCTGCCCCGACCTTCTGCTACGTCCGACCTTGCTTCTGTCTACTCCCTTGTACCGCGCCTATCTTCAGCAGCCAGAGAGGTGAGCCGTTGCTAGTGGATACGACCTGGTCACTACCGCCGCAGCAAGACCATCCCGCTTTGCGGCGGGCTCTGGTGAATACCAGTAGTGACTTAGAACCGGTCCACCAGCACGGTCCACGCCAATCCCTCTCTGGCACAGAGGATCCACCTCCTGCCAGCCGGCATCGTGACAACAGGCTTCAGGACACCGGAATCATTTGTTTTATGGACCTGAAGAAGGCACATGCTGGTGCCGAAACGCGTTTTCCGATTGTTCTAAACCACAATAAACTGTCCTGTGCTTTATTGGCATTCCGAATCCTTATATTCCAGCAGTAGCGCTCGTCTACAACCCCCGCTTTTTCTACTCTCCTTTTCCTGGTTTCATTATTTCCGTACCCCTTCGTGATCATGGACAGGGGGTCTCGAGCAGCACAACTGCCGCTACTATCTTCCACTTCATATGATCCAACTGCGGACCAATATATGGAGGGTTATTTAAACCAATTCACCAAAAGATCACCGAAGTGATCCACTAATTCCCTATATTTCCCATATATTTGTTGAAAGGTATAATCTTTATTAATTTCAAAACACCAACAAAAAAGGAGTTAAAATTTGCAGTGTATCTCTCCTCCTGTATTATTAGTTATCTGTGCCAGCCAGGCATCACCTATTATCTACCTGTGTGTACCTGCAGTGTACACACGGTTAATGGAGGAGTCTACACTGTATATTAAAACCTGTCCTATGCCCCCCTCGACATGTTTCGCCGCAAGACGCGGCTTTGTCAAGAGGCTTAGGGGCACTGAATGAAAAAGCGCCAAAACAGGGGTTAAATAACCTCCTATTGTGACATCATGGTGGGGTAATATCCACTTCTGATTGGTGGGACACCATCCCATCCAATCATCCTCTATTTAATTTGATGGACATTTCCATGCGCCTATTGCTGCTCTCATAGTTCAACCAATCCGCATAGTTGTTTATTGGTTGCCTCGGTAATACATCACATGATTGCTGCGTCATGATCTCAGAGCCGATGTTCACATCCGCCTCCTGCGCTATGACCCCTGCGCGAGCTCCTGTACCAGCGCCGATATCCACATCCGCTTCCTGCGCCGTGACCCCTGCGCGAGCTCTTACACCAGCGAGCGTACCTTACTGTCGGAGCTGCGCAGTTCTATATGCGCGGGGACTTAGTCTCCACGGGCATTTCTAAATAGATATAATAGTCAGTCACTATGTAATTTCATATGCGCCAGAATTTTTCTATATAAGGGCTGCGTGATGTATTATCTGCGCACATACTTGGTCTTTCATAGTGCTCCATGTTGATAGGGATAAGCTCCAATAAAATACATTATTGCTCTATATGATATTCTATATTATTCTATATTGTATATTATTATCACCATAGAAGTAGTTAATTATTTAGTGATAATTAAAAGGCAGCATATTGGTCCATCATGGTTAGTCCATCTACAATTCCCTCCCTGATGTCACTTCGGCAAGGTGTTTAATAATTGTGTTGATAAATGTACACGATGTTTATACATTATGGCAGCTATTCTAAATGAATGCTGAGAAGGTAAATCCCTCATTGAGTCCATTAGGGCTCAGGCTTTTGAGTCGCTGTATCCATCTTGCTTCTTCACGGAGTAATTTCTTATCTAAATTGCCTCTTCTGGGGCCCAATGTCATCTTGATTAGTCCCCAAAATTTAAGGGTTTGTATATCACCTCTATGAAAATTTCTAACATGTCTCGCCAGTGGGGTATCAGTCCCGGTGCGGATAGTGCTGAGATGTTGAGATATCCGTCTTCTCAGTTGCTGTGTGGTTTTGCCCACATATAGCTTACCACATCCGCACTGGGCAATATATATTACTCCAGAAGTCTGGCAGTTGATAAAATCCCTAATAACATATTTCTTGTTGGCAATTGGGTTAACAAATTCTTTCATCCTAGGCAGGAATCCACAAAAGGTACACTTCCCACAGGGATGGGACCCTTTTATTGTAGACTTGAGCCATGTTCTTTCAGTTTTTTCAGCATAGAGGCTGTGAACCAGATGTTCTCTGATATTTTTCCCTCTCCTATATGTGATCGAAGGAAAAGGGGGGGATGACATCTCTCAGATCATTGTCTGCCTGTAGAATAGGCCAGAATTGACGTAAGATATTCATTACCTGACGACTATTCTCGTCAAAAGTGCCAATACATCGTACCGTCTTAGTTATTGTTCCCGTTGTCTGTTTACTTTTCAGTAGCTCCTGTCTTGGGGTGTCACGAGCCCTAGCGAAGGCTCTATGAAGAACCTTCTTAGGATACCCCCTACTGATAAATCTGTTGTATAAAGTCCTGCATTCCCGTAGGAATGCTTCATCTGTGGAGCTGTTTCTCTTGGCTCGCAAGTATTGTCCCACGGGGATGCCTCTCTTGAGGGGGGCAGGATGATGACTGCCCCACTCAAGAAAGCTATTGGTAGACGTGGGTTTCCTATATATGCATGTTTGGACGCTGCCATTGGGCTGCAGAGAAATCTGTAGGTCAAGAAAGTTGATGGTGGTCTGGTGAATTTCTGAAGTAAAAAACATCCCTATTGTATTGTTATTAAGTGTAGTGACAAATTGCTGGAATAGTGCTTCTGTGCCGTCCCAAAATAATAAAACATCATCAATAAATCGTGCCCAAAATAAAATGTGCGAGGTATACTGGAGATGGGTGTCTGTGAATACAATAGTGTCTTCCCACCACCCTAAGAAAAGATTTGCAAAATTAGGTGCACATGCCGTGCCCATTGCTGTGCCTTTGTGCTGTAAATAAAAGTGACCATCAAAAATAAAATAATTGTGTGTGAGTAAAAAGTGAAGGAGTGACAAAATAAATTGATTGTGCTCAATAAATTGTGTTCCTCTCGTGTTCAGGAAGTATTCAACCGCCTTTAGGCCCAATTCATGTTTTATGTTAGTATACAATGCCTCGACATCGAGACTCGCCACATGTGTATTTGGTGGAAAAGAGATTTCCTGCAGTCTAGATACAGCGTCCCCTGTATCCCTAACATTGGCGTCCAGTTGAGGGACAGGGACAAATGGGCGTATCCGTCCAACAAGAAAAACTAGATGAGGAGAAGAAGGATGAAATGCAGATATGCAATTTTTCATCGTATATCCTCACTAAGGATCAGATTAAGCTGTTGAAAAAGGGACTATCCTATACACCTACACCACAATTTGATTCCTTCGAATGGATTAAGGATATTAATCTGTTCGCAAGGAAACTTGCTCTGCACAAAGTGCACAAATCACGTGATAGTGATATAGAGGCAAGGTTGGATAATCAAGTGGTGAGTGATCTTTATGAACTACTAGAGGAAGGTGAAAGTGGTACAAGGAGACCCAGTCCACCTTTTTCGGATTTAAAACCTAGATGTCGAACAACACCCAATTTTACACAATTCGATAATATTAACATCTTTGTACAGATGGTTAGTACCAAATTGGAAGAGTTGAGACCTAGGAAGAGGGGAAACCAAAATCTTACCTGTGAGGAGAATCAAGCATTACGTGATCTGGAAGAAAATCAGGACATAATCATTAAGCCCTCCGATAAGGGGGGGAATATAGTGATTATGAATAAAGATGATTACCTGGATATGGTCCGACGACTAATCCGGGATGAAACAACATATCGACGTCTTGAATCCAACCCCACTGAGAGATTCCTGAATGAACTGAGACTGATACTTACGGAGGCGAAAAATAATGGATTGATCACTGAAGATGAATTTAGGTATATGCTGAATGTGAAGCCTACTATAGCAACAATGTATGCATTACCTAAGATACATAAAAGAAAAATACCTATCCCAGGACGTCCAATTGTATCGGGAAATGAAAATCTCACGGAGGGAATTAGTCAATATGTGAACCAGATGCTAACTCCATTTGTCCAAGCCTTACCGTCTTATGTTAGGGATACAGGGGACGCTGTATCTAGACTGCAGGAAATCTCTTTTCCACCAAATACACATGTGGCGAGTCTCGATGTCGAGGCATTGTATACTAACATAAAACATGAATTGGGCCTAAAGGCGGTTGAATACTTCCTGAACACGAGAGGAACACAATTTATTGAGCACAATCAATTTATTTTGTCACTCCTTCACTTTTTACTCACACACAATTATTTTATTTTTGATGGTCACTTTTATTTACAGCACAAAGGCACAGCAATGGGCACGGCATGTGCACCTAATTTTGCAAATCTTTTCTTAGGGTGGTGGGAAGACACTATTGTATTCACATCCAACACCAGTAGTCCCATTGGGTTATGGGTTCAATAGTCAATTTTCCAATCCCCTTCTGGGAGGAAATCCTCCCTTCCGGGGAGCAATACCCTGTCTGTAACCCAATTAAAATATAACTTTTATTTATGTTACTTAAAAATTTAACTGTGGTTGTGAAACTTCTATATATTTAAAATTATCAGGAAAGGCAGTGTTCCTTTTGTATATGCCCACTTAGTGGTGCTATATTACTGGTGCAAGAGTTATCCAATTTCTCGCTGTGTGTGGTGAGTATGTTACTCTACTGACACACAGTAACTCTGCACTTATTGGACACTGTCTTCCTGTCTAAAATCTAGATGCTTTGCTCTAACGTTTCGTTAGAAAACTAACTTCCTCAGAGAGCTGCCTACTGTGGCGTTCACGTGCGGCACTACCTTTTATAACCCTGTATCGGCGCATCACTTCCGATGCGCCGAGTGAGGTGTTTTGATCCAATCAGGGCTTGGTTGGCAGACTGTGTGTTCCGGCCGCCATTCGCGCGCATGCCCTGTAGTACTATAATCCCGGGCATCTCCTTATCGCTATTGCGCACGCGCATCTTCTCGCGCGTGCGCAGTGTTTCCTGTCCCGTTCTCAGTGGAACGCAGGCTCCGTCTCCTGACACGCAGACTCGTTCTTCACTCTCAATATGCGCATTTGTCCCTGATCGGTCTCATTACTCATAGGTAATGTCTATTCTTTATGTCCTTCATATATTTTAGCCTTCCTTGACTATTTCTAGTGCACTATTGTTGTCATATACACATATGGTGGGTAATCTAAATATTAGAACCTTGATTGCTTTTGTTCTCATTATAGGTTTTATTATACATCATTGGATCATTCCTTATAATTATTTTAATTATTTTAATTTTTGTGAGTCTTTTATTGTTGTAGTGATATTGTATTTCTTATGTTTATCATTATGTCTCATTTGCTCCTTAATTACTATAATTCTGTTAGGTTAGACGTATCTCATCCTTCTTGATTTTCATTTTGTAGAGTTTGTTGAGTCATGATGTTTTATATGTCTATTTTTTGTCCTTTTGCTTTTATTAGTATTATTGATTATAAAAATCACATATTATTTGTTATTGTTGATTCCAGACTCACATCCTCCAAGCTCACATCCTTCATCCATGGGTCCCCATCTTCTCCCAAGGTAATTATTGTATTTTTCTTTGTTTTCATATTTAAGTGTCCGGGGTCGCTTTTTGTATGTATAGATTTCTAGGTTTCCATGTGTCTAGATGTAAAGATTCTCCTACTAATATATATCTACCACCATATGTTATCCTTTCCTTTTTCCTGTCATGTCGGCTAAAGTAAAGGTAGTTGCCAGCACGTGAAGAAGTATTCACAAATTCACAGATTAGTCCCTATATACTTTTGTTATTTCCAATATTTCCATATACAGGCATCTTCCTCTTTATTCGAGGAAGGGTGTGAAAGAAAAGCCTTCATTCAGTCCTCCGGGATTTTTACTGTTGAGGCGATAAATCCATTTCGCCTCCTCCTTTAGTAGAGTCTGATTTATATCTCCTTTTCTTGGGCCTATTTCATATTTCTCCAGACCCCAAAATTTAATCTCATCAAGCTTGTTATTGTGTTTTGCTCTCATGTGCCTCGCTATGGGGGTGTCCGTCCCTGTTCTGATTGTACTAATATGTTTACTGATACGTTTTCTCAACTCTTGAATAGTTTTTCCAACATATAGTTTGGGGCATGTACATCTTGCTATATATATTACATTCCGGCTGCTGCAATTTATAAATTTCCTAATGTCATATTTTCTCCCATCCTGTGGGTTGGTAAAGTTCTTTGTTTTTATCATGAATTTGCAGGAGGCACAGTGACCACAGGGATATGATCCCTGTGGGGGGGCCGGCAACCATGTCCCCGGTCTTGACTCCTCTCTTCTTTCTTGATGATGGCTGTGGACAAGTAAGTCTCGTAAGTTCTTGCCCCGTCTGTACGTAATACTTGGCCTCTCTGTCAACGTCTCATTCAGATCTGGGTCTGATTTCAGAATCCTCCAGTATTTTGTCAGGATTGTCCTAACTTTTGAGGCATAGGCATCATATGTGCCTATGCATCTGATGGTAGGTTTTCCAATTGGTGCTTTCTTTGGTCCCAATATGGTTACACGGTCACTTTGTTTTGCTCTATTATAGGCCCTTCTCATACATCTCTTCGGGTACCCTCTTGCGGTAAATCTCTCCATTAAATTGCTACTTTCTTTCTGGAAGGGGCCATCCTCTGAGCAATTGCGTTTTGCTCGGAGGTATTGACCCACTGGGATGCTTCGTTTCAAACTTTCAGGATGCCAGCTCTCCCAGTGTAAGAAGCTATTGGTCGAGGTTGGCTTTCTATAGATATCCGTTTGGATCCGCTGATTTCTATCTATATAGATAGTCAAATCCAGGAAATTAATGCTTCGTCCCCCTATCTCTGCCGTAAACTTCATGCCAATATCATTGTTATTGAGTTCATCTACAAACCTTCCAAACAAAGGCCCATCACCATCCCAAAAAATTAAAATGTCATCTATGTATCTTCCCCAAAAAAGAATGTGCTCCGTGTATTGTGAAAAAACGTCACTAAAAACAATCGTGCTCTCCCACCACCCTAAAAATAAATTAGCAAAAAACGGTGCACAGGCTGTCCTCATGGCGGTGCCCCTCGTCTGCCGATAGAGGGCACCGCCAAAGAGAAAGTAATTGTGTGTCAAAATGAATTCAAGAAGTGTCAAGACTAATTGATTGTGTCTATGAAAATGTGTACTCCGTGTAGAGAGGAAAGTGTTCACCGCTGTGATCCCTAAATCATGTGCTATGTTACTATAGAGGCTCTCTACATCGAGGCTCATTAGAGAGGTGTTCTTATTCACTGTCAAGTCATTTATTTTAAGGACAGTGTCCTTTGTGTCCTTTAAGTGTGAGGGGAGGGAAGATACAAAAGGAGTAAGGATTTTGTCCACATACTGGCTTATTTTCTCCGTCAAATTATTGTTGCCGGAGACTATGGGGCGGCCTTTGACTGGGTTTGTTGATTTGTGTGTTTTTGGTAGGGCATAGAAGGTTGATATTGTAGGGTGAGTATTGAGTAGAAAGGAATATTCATCCTCTGATACTAGTTGTTCATCCTTTGCTGACTTGAGGAGGGCCTGTAGTTCGCTCAAGAAAAAGTCTGTTGGATCCCTGTCCAGGGGTTCATAGGTGCTCCTATCTTCTAATAGTTTTAGAGCCATGAGGGTATAGTCCTTTTTGTCCATGAGGACGATGTTGCCCCCCTTATCAGCGGGCTTTATGACAAGGTCATCATTGTCTCTTATATTCTTCAGGGCCTTTTGTTCTGCTTGTGTTAAGTTAGAATACACTAACCTTCTGTCAGGTCTGATGGATTTAATTTCTTCTGTAACTAGGTTAACAAACATCTCTATATTAGAGTATTGGTTGAAGGCAGGTGTTATTTTAGACCTTGGTTTGAATTCTGTGAATGGTGCTTTCAGGTGTATCTCATCTCCCTCATTTTCAGAGAGTAAGTCATGTAGGGCCTCCAAGGCTGCTGACTCCCTACTTCTTGATGCAATCCCCTCTCTGTCATGCTCCTTATGCCATTTATGTAGCGCTAGCTTGCGTGCAAAGAGGTTAATGTCCTTCACCCATCCGAATTCATCGAACCGGGGTGTTGGTGTGAAGGACAGACCTCTTAGTAGAAGAGAGCGTTCAGAGTCTTCTAGTTGGTAGGACGATAGATTGATAATTTGCATGTCCATTATTCGTGTATTTTCCAAGGGATTTTCCATGCCCATATTTGGGCTAAAATTGCTTATAGATTTACTCCCATTTGGGTTGTTGTCACAAGCATTCAGAAATCTGAATAAGACCTACAAACAATATACCCGCTCATGGTGGGAAGTAGCAAGCTTAGATACTTATTATCAACAAAGAATAGTATATAGGGGATTGAGATCACCCCTTATCCCCCAAGCCCACAAAGAGGACGAGGTCTTTATCAGAGGGTGGGAAACCCTACAAACTGAAAACTCCCTAAGATTGATTAATTACTTGTTAGAGTACGAACGGAATTACTTGGAAAAAATTACAAAACAACTGGAGTCAGAAATACAACAAATCCAAAATTTCTCCAATAACCCTGAGTTTGGCAACCTTGAAAACAAATTACAAAAAAATCTGGAAACATATAGGAGTGAACTGAAAGAAAGAAAACATAATAAATATATCCGTGATTTCACGGATTTTGCAACAAACAGAGTATATACATATAAGGAGAAACAGAGAGCCAGGGAGACGTGGAGAGCCCCTAGAGGACCATCTGCAGCAGAATCAGATACCTCAGGCACCGAGGAAATACAATCCGATTCAGGAAGCATATCGGACTCAGGTACAAAAAGGAAGTATCAAGGCGGTAGATATAGGGGAGCGGGCAATAAGCCCCCCCATAAAAAACCACCACCGAATAGAACTCAGACAATAAATACAACATGCAACAATATAAAACCATCTATGCAATCCTCTATACCTGGGTCCAACTATACAACATATGCCACCCCTGGGATGATGCCTCCTTTTCCGCAGACACAACTTACCCAAATACCACCAACCAATTCTCAAAATTTGATTATTACTACGACAGGAAATACTCAGGTTGCCAATACAGCTTTGACTGGAAGAACAGGAATACAAAATCCAGGAATGTTCCCAAATTCAACACAATCAATGGGCCAAATTCAAACATCTTCCCCTTTTTTAGGACAAGGCCAGATGGGCCAGATAGGATCAAACACGACGGGAGGGGGCCCTCATCCCGTCATAATGATACCCAGTCATCCCCCTCTGCCACCCCGCCTACATTAAGAAGATACAGTGACAATCATTCCAATGAAGATGTAAGACGAGAAACAGACAACAACCCAAATGGGAGTAAATCTATAAGCAATTTTAGCCCAAATATGGGCATGGAAAATCCCTTGGAAGATACACGAATAATGGACATGCAAATTATCAATCTATCGTCCTACCAACTAGAAGACTCTGAACGCTCTCTTCTACTAAGAGGTCTGTCCTTCACACCAACACCCCGGTTCGATGAATTCGGATGGGTGAAGGACATTAACCTCTTTGCACGCAAGCTAGCGCTACATAAATGGCATAAGGAGCATGACAGAGAGGGGATGGCATCAAGAAGTAGGGAGTCAGCAGCCTTGGAGGCCCTACATGACTTACTCTCTGAAAATGAGGGAGATGAGATACACCTGAAAGCACCATTCACAGAATTCAAACCAAGGTCTAAAATAACACCTGCCTTCAACCAATACTCTAATATAGAGATGTTTGTTAACCTAGTTACAGAAGAAATTAAATCCATCAGACCTGACAGAAGGTTAGTGTATTCTAACTTAACACAAGCAGAACAAAAGGCCCTGAAGAATATAAGAGACAATGATGACCTTGTCATAAAGCCCGCTGATAAGGGGGGCAACATCGTCCTCATGGACAAAAAGGACTATACCCTCATGGCTCTAAAACTATTAGAAGATAGGAGCACCTATGAACCCCTGGACAGGGATCCAACAGACTTTTTCTTGAGCGAACTACAGGCCCTCCTCAAGTCAGCAAAGGATGAACAACTAGTATCAGAGGATGAATATTCCTTTCTACTCAATACTCACCCTACAATATCAACCTTCTATGCCCTACCAAAAACACACAAATCAACAAACCCAGTCAAAGGCCGCCCCATAGTCTCCGGCAACAATAATTTGACGGAGAAAATAAGCCAGTATGTGGACAAAATCCTTACTCCTTTTGTATCTTCCCTCCCCTCACACTTAAAGGACACAAAGGACACTGTCCTTAAAATAAATGACTTGACAGTGAATAAGAACACCTCTCTAATGAGCCTCGATGTAGAGAGCCTCTATAGTAACATAGCACATGATTTAGGGATCACAGCGGTGAACACTTTCCTCTCTACACGGAGTACACATTTTCATAGACACAATCAATTAGTCTTGACACTTCTTGAATTCATTTTGACACACAATTACTTTCTCTTTGGCGGTGCCCTCTATCGGCAGACGAGGGGCACCGCCATGGGGACAGCCTGTGCACCGTTTTTTGCTAATTTATTTTTAGGGTGGTGGGAGAGCACGATTGTTTTTAGTGACGTTTTTTCACAATACACGGAGCACATTCTTTTTTGGGGAAGATACATAGATGACATTTTAATTTTTTGGGATGGTGATGGGCCTTTGTTTGGAAGGTTTGTAGATGAACTCAATAACAATGATATTGGCATGAAGTTTACGGCAGAGATAGGGGGACGAAGCATTAATTTCCTGGATTTGACTATCTATATAGATAGAAATCAGCGGATCCAAACGGATATCTATAGAAAGCCAACCTCGACCAATAGCTTCTTACACTGGGAGAGCTGGCATCCTGAAAGTTTGAAACGAAGCATCCCAGTGGGTCAATACCTCCGAGCAAAACGCAATTGCACAGAGGATGGCCCCTTCCAGAAAGAAAGTAGCAATTTAATGGAGAGATTTACCGCAAGAGGGTACCCGAAGAGATGTATGAGAAGGGCCTATAATAGAGCAAAACAAAGTGACCGTGTAACCATATTGGGACCAAAGAAAGCACCAATTGGAAAACCTACCATCAGATGCATAGGCACATATGATGCCTATGCCTCAAAAGTTAGGACAATCCTGACAAAATACTGGAGGATTCTGAAATCAGACCCAGATCTGAATGAGACGTTGACAGAGAGGCCAAGTATTACGTACAGACGGGGCAAGAACTTACGAGACTTACTTGTCCACAGCCATCATCAAGAAAGAAGAGAGGAGTCAAGACCGGGGACATGGTTGCCGGCCCCCCCACAGGGATCATATCCCTGTGGTCACTGTGCCTCCTGCAAATTCATGATAAAAACAAAGAACTTTACCAACCCACAGGATGGGAGAAAATATGACATTAGGAAATTTATAAATTGCAGCAGCCGGAATGTAATATATATAGCAAGATGTACATGCCCCAAACTATATGTTGGAAAAACTATTCAAGAGTTGAGAAAACGTATCAGTAAACATATTAGTACAATCAGAACAGGGACGGACACCCCCATAGCGAGGCACATGAGAGCAAAACACAATAACAAGCTTGATGAGATTAAATTTTGGGGTCTGGAGAAATATGAAATAGGCCCAAGAAAAGGAGATATAAATCAGACTCTACTAAAGGAGGAGGCGAAATGGATTTATCGCCTCAACAGTAAAAATCCCGGAGGACTGAATGAAGGCTTTTCTTTCACACCCTTCCTCGAATAAAGAGGAAGATGCCTGTATATGGAAATATTGGAAATAACAAAAGTATATAGGGACTAATCTGTGAATTTGTGAATACTTCTTCACGTGCTGGCAACTACCTTTACTTTAGCCGACATGACAGGAAAAAGGAAAGGATAAGTTAGTTTTCTAACGAAACGTTAGAGCAAAGCATCTAGATTTTAGACAGGAAGACAGTGTCCAATAAGTGCAGAGTTACTGTGTGTCAGTAGAGTAACATACTCACCACACACAGCGAGAAATTGGATAACTCTTGCACCAGTAATATAGCACCACTAAGTGGGCATATACAAAAGGAACACTGCCTTTCCTGATAATTTTAAATATATATAAGTTTCACAACCACAGTTAAATTTTTAAGTAACATAAATAAAAGTTATATTTTAATTGGGTTACAGACAGGGTATTGCTCCCCGGAAGGGAGGATTTCCTCCCAGAAGGGGATTGGAAAATTGACTATTGTATTCACAGACACCCATCTCCAGTATACCTCGCACATTTTATTTTGGGCACGATTTATTGATGATGTTTTATTATTTTGGGACGGCACAGAAGCACTATTCCAGCAATTTGTCACTACACTTAATAACAATACAATAGGGATGTTTTTTACTTCAGAAATTCACCAGACCACCATCAACTTTCTTGACCTACAGATTTCTCTGCAGCCCAATGGCAGCGTCCAAACATGCATATATAGGAAACCCACGTCTACCAATAGCTTTCTTGAGTGGGGCAGTCATCATCCTGCCCCCCTCAAGAGAGGCATCCCCGTGGGACAATACTTGCGAGCCAAGAGAAACAGCTCCACAGATGAAGCATTCCTACGGGAATGCAGGACTTTATACAACAGATTTATCAGTAGGGGGTATCCTAAGAAGGTTCTTCATAGAGCCTTCGCTAGGACTCGTGACACCCCAAGACAGGAGCTACTGAAAAGTAAACAGACAACGGGAACAATAACTAAGACGGTACGATGTATTGGCACTTTTGACGAGAATAGTCGTCAGGTAATGAATATCTTACGTCAATTCTGGCCTATTCTACAGGCAGACAATGATCTGAGAGATGTCATCCCCCCCTTTTCCTTCGATCACATATAGGAGAGGGAAAAATATCAGAGAACATCTGGTTCACAGCCTCTATGCTGAAAAAACTGAAAGAACATGGCTCAAGTCTACAATAAAAGGGTCCCATCCCTGTGGGAAGTGTACCTTTTGTGGATTCCTGCCTAGGATGAAAGAATTTGTTAACCCAATTGCCAACAAGAAATATGTTATTAGGGATTTTATCAACTGCCAGACTTCTGGAGTAATATATATTGCCCAGTGCGGATGTGGTAAGCTATATGTGGGCAAAACCACACAGCAACTGAGAAGACGGATATCTCAACATCTCAGCACTATCCGCACCGGGACTGATACCCCACTGGCGAGACATGTTAGAAATTTTCATAGAGGTGATATACAAACCCTTAAATTTTGGGGACTAATCAAGATGACATTGGGCCCCAGAAGAGGCAATTTAGATAAGAAATTACTCCGTGAAGAAGCAAGATGGATACAGCGACTCAAAAGCCTGAGCCCTAATGGACTCAATGAGGGATTTACCTTCTCAGCATTCATTTAGAATAGCTGCCATAATGTATAAACATCGTGTACATTTATCAACACAATTATTAAACACCTTGCCGAAGTGACATCAGGGAGGGAATTGTAGATGGACTAACCATGATGGACCAATATGCTGCCTTTTAATTATCACTAAATAATTAACTACTTCTATGGTGATAATAATATACAATATAGAATAATATAGAATATCATATAGAGCAATAATGTATTTTATTGGAGCTTATCCCTATCAACATGGAGCACTATGAAAGACCAAGTATGTGCGCAGATAATACATCACGCAGCCCTTATATAGAAAAATTCTGGCGCATATGAAATTACATAGTGACTGACTATTATATCTATTTAGAAATGCCCGTGGAGACTAAGTCCCCGCGCATATAGAACTGCGCAGCTCCGACAGTAAGGTACGCTCGCTGGTGTAAGAGCTCGCGCAGGGGTCACGGCGCAGGAAGCGGATGTGGATATCGGCGCTGGTACAAGAGCTCGCGCAGGGGTCATAGCGCAGGAGGCGGATGTGAACATCGGCTCTGAGATCATGACGCAGCAATCATGTGATGTATTACCGAGGCAACCAATAAACAACTATGCGGATTGGTTGAACTATGAGAGCAGCAATAGGCGCATGGAAATGTCCATCAAATTAAATAGAGGATGATTGGATGGGATGGTGTCCCACCAATCAGAAGTGGATATTACCCCACCATGATGTCACAATAGGAGGTTATTTAACCCCTGTTTTGGCGCTTTTTCATTCAGTGCCCCTAAGCCTCTTGACAAAGCCGCGTCTTGCGGCGAAACATGTCGAGGGGGGCATAGGACAGGTTTTAATATACAGTGTAGACTCCTCCATTAACCGTGTGTACACTGCAGGTACACACAGGTAGATAATAGGTGATGCCTGGCTGGCACAGATAACTAATAATACAGGAGGAGAGATACACTGCAAATTTTAACTCCTTTTTTGTTGGTGTTTTGAAATTAATAAAGATTATACCTTTCAACAAATATATGGGAAATATAGGGAATTAGTGGATCACTTCGGTGATCTTTTGGTGAATTATCTTCCACTTCACACTCGCCAGGTGAGGTGCTGTCACCGTTGATAACCTCAGCGGGACATCACACCACCCTGAGTGCAGTGGTTTCTGACAACTCCACCATGCCCCCATCACCCACGAGAGAGCGCCCCAACCTTTTTTACTGCTTCTTTATTCTCGAGTAAGGAAATATCTCATATGTGAACGTAAAGTGCTCTGTGGGTGCACTAGAGGCTCAGAAGCAAAGGAGCGACAATGGGATTTTGAGAGTGAATTTTGCTTTAATTATAGTCTGTCATTGCATGCTGAGAGGCACATGGGTTGGGAAACATTGACTTAGGTAACAGACAATGTTTCCCAACCAGTGTGCCTCCAGTTTTTGCAAAACTACATCTCCCAGCATGCCAAGACAGACGAAGGGTATGCTGGGAGTTGTAGTTTTGCAACAACTGGAGGAGAACAGTTTGGAGACTGCAAAACTTCAACACTAAGCATGCCCAGACTGCCCAGGCATGCTGGGAGTTGTAATTTGGCAACATCTGAAGGGCCAGATGTTACATAACTACAACTCCCAGCATGCCTGGACAGTCTCGGCATGCTGAGAGTTGTAGTTTTGCAACATTTGGAAGAGCAAACTGAGGCCCTTCAGTTGTTGCAAAACTACAACTCCCAGCATGCCCGGAGTTGTAGTTTTGAAACTCCTAGAAGCAGCAGTGAAGATCCCTTTACAGCGATCTTCACTGCTGCCTCCACTTGACTGCCGCCTCCACGTGTGCCTGCCATCGGTCCCTGGTCCCCAGTGCCGCGCCGGACCCCCCGCAGGTATGTGCTACGGTTCCCCCTGCAGGTATGTGCTGCCGGTCCCCGCAGCTCTCGGGATCCTCTTCCTCCGCTCCGCCCGACTTCTAGAGCCGGGCAAAGTGGGGAGAATTATCTTTAACCCCTCCAATCAGCTGAGACACCGTGATTGGTCCACAGGGACCAATCACAGAGATTGCTGACCAGGACCATTCACAGATGGTCCTGGGGGGCTTGCAGAAGTTGTCCCCCGCTGGTAACAGTGGGACTTCTGCCAGTCAACCTGTACGATGCAGCGCATTGCCGAATTAACTGAATGACTTATATAAACGTCCTAATGCCCAAACTACCAGCATAACATGATGTTCATATAAGTCATTTTGCGGGAACGGGTTAAAAAAATAGTTTTTCACCGGAGTACCCCTTTAAGGCTCAGTAAACCACATTGGAGTTCAAAACAAAACTTTATCTATGAATTGAGAAATAAGTTAAGATAAAGCTTACCAAGTCCTCTGGATAAATACATGTTTGTTGGATGCATGCAGTTAAACAGCACAGTTCTAAATGTTAAAAACCCTGATAAATGCCTTTAAAAGAAACCTGTCAGTTAAGTTATGCGCCCTAACTGAGGGCAGTATATTATAGGAACAGACAACCCATTTTTTTTTTTTTAGCAGTCGGTACTTATGCCAGGATGTAATGTGGGTTCAGAGACCCTAAACCTGAAACAGGGAGCACACATGCAAAAGAAAGTTACTGTTGCCCCTACCCAACCACTGATGATTGACAGATTTCTTGCTATCACTACATAGGAAGAAATCATCATCTTCAGCGGGTGGGCAGGGGAAACAACAGCAGTGTCTCTTCTAGGCTGTGAGCTGCCTGCTTTCTGGTGGAGGGTCTGTAAACTTACACTACATAACCAAGTATAACAAAGTGCAGGCAAGGGGAAGAGGAAAGGGAAAATGATACACTAAAGGAGCTGTCGTAGAGGTAGAAAGAGAACCAGGAGAGAACAGAGTCCTTAAAAGTCCTTTGTTGCCACTCCTGTGTTGTCTTGGCTATTTCTTTAGTGTTATTGCTTTGATAGAAGGTGAACCTTTGGTGCAGCCCGAGGTCCAGAGTGCTCTTAATCAGGTTTTCATTAAGAATATCTCAGAACTTTGCTCTATTCAGCTTGCCATAAACTTTGACTAGTCTTCCTATCTTCGCTGCAGAAAAACACCACCATCATGGTGCAGCTGCCACCATGCTTCACTGTAAGGATGGCATTAGGTAGGTGGTTAGCAGTGCCTGGTTTCCTCCAGACATAAGGCTTAGAATTGAGGCCAAAAACCTTAATCTTTGTTTCATTGAACCAGAGAATCTTGTTTCTCACCATCTGAGAATCCTTTAGGAACTATTTTTGCAAACTCCAGGCGGACTTTCATGTGTCTTTTATCTTTTTTTCTAACTTTCTTCCATTTACTCTTCTCCAGCTCTATGGCTCATGCAATCCTTCCTCTGAACTCTACAGGCAGTCCTTTCTCCTCATGGCTTGGTGTTTGCTCTGATATACATTGTCAGCTATGAGACCTTATATACACAGGGCTGTGTCTTTCCAAATCCTATCCAATCAGCTGAATTTACCCCAGGTGACTCCAATCAAGGTGTAGAAACATCTCAGAGATAATCAAGAGAAATGGGAGGTCCCTATAGCTAAATTTCAGGCTTCATAGTAAACAGCCTATACTTATGTCCACGCAAAATTTGAGTTGTTTTATTTTTAGTAGGTTTGCTAAAGATTTTGAAACTCTATTTTCACATTCTCATTGTAGATTTTTTTTTTTGCATAAGGCCTGCCCATACCCAAAAGGGTCTCACAATTTTCCAAATGCACTGTATATTGTTAGCCCCTTGATGAATTTTATGTTTTTACACATTTGTATAAAGGACAAAAAGAAGGTATAGTAAAACTGCTTTAGAAAGATCACCCCCTTGTACAGACCAGATTTCATGTAATGGATTTCCAGTTCACCATACCTTATGCATAGTTGCATAAGGTCTTTGGCATTTTTTAAAAGACCACTCCCTAAGAAGACCAATTTTCATTACAATTTTGGGTGGTTTTCTCAAAGAGTCTTCACTATATACTAATAAAATTGGATGGCTTCTCACTAATACTGATCTACAGTGATTATCAAACATTCTGTATTATTAGACAACTTTAGAAAATGATATGAAACATACGTCTATAACCAAGTCCAGCACAGAGTGTGTCCTATAGTTCAGTCTATATATGTGCAGTGTAGAATAACTGCACTGTATGTTACAAATACATGGTCTTAATGGAATTATATAATGTAGGTGAGTGCATATATGAATCCCATCATGTTGAGTGGTCCAATAAGAGGACTTAATAGTATTGTGTTTACCAGCAATGGTGTTAGGAGTACAGTTATTGAGATTTTTACAAGGTGGATAGCTACTGAAAGGTCAACTTCCAAGGACCAGATCCACTTGGATTATGGGGTTATGCGTCATAAAATGCCCTTCTAATGGTGAAGTACTGTTTTATTAGCAGCAGTATAGTACAATTTAAAAGCAAGCTGATGAAAAAAAAAAAAATGATTTAGACTCAGTCCAAATCAGCGAGCATATAAATTACTAGCCAGAGAAGAAATGTCAGTCAATAGTAGTAAAATTACTTTTATTGGCACAGATAGAATCACTTCCAATGTCACAGAAAAATATAGAAAATGCTGCAACATGCTAGAACACGATACCATCAGTATTGAAGTAATGAAGTAAAATGTAAAAACTAAGCTTCAACAAAGAAAGATTTAATCTGTCCCATCCATCTATTCATATTTGCCTTTTTTAAAGAAATTTTTGGCTTTAGTAAACCTAATTAAAGAAAATGTATTTAGCTTTTCTACCCAATTAAAATGAAAGCATGGTAGACATCATCAATGGACTATATTATGATCTTTTTTTTATTAAGACAGATCTTGGAGCTATGGGTAGCTAAAGTCAAGGATAGAGCCATCACAGAGGACTGATGTTCACACAAAACATAGGGAAAACTGGTTTTAGGTCACAAGTGTCAGAAATATCAGGAGCAGAGACCTGGACTGAGACCCAGTGCGATCTAAACTTTTGATATGTCTGAATGACATGTCAAAAGTCTGCTCTTAGGTTCAGGATGTGGTCTAACCAGTGATTAAATCAGAGGTAAAACTATGTAACAATATGTAACAATACATTACGCTGATTACACGCATTTGTGCGGTGTCTTAATATGAAGTACAGATATACACCTATCAGCCATTGATATTAACCCCTTAAGGACCGGAGGTTTTTCCGTTTTTGCATTTTCGTTTTTTGCTCCTTGCCTTTAAAAAATCATAACTCTTTCAAATTTACACCTAAAAATCCATATGATGGCTTATTTTTTGCGCCACCAATTCTACTTTGTAATGACGTCAGTCATTTTGCCCAAAAATCTATGGTGAAGCGGGAAAAAAAATCATTGTGCGACAAAATTGAAAAAAAAACGCTGTTTTGTAACTTTTGGGGGCTTCCGTTTCTACGTAGTACATTTTTCGGTAAAAATGACACCTGATATGTATTCTGTAGGTCCATACAATTAAAATGATACCCTACTTATATAGGTTTGATTTTGTCGGACTTCTGGAAAAAATCATAACTACATGCAGGAAAATTAATACATTTAAAATTGTCATCTTCTGACCCCTATAACTTTTTTATTTTTCCGTGTATGGGGCGGTATGAGGACTCATTTTTTGCGCCGTGATCTGAAGTTTTTAACGGTACCATTTTTGCATTGATAGGACTTATTGACCAAAAATGCACTATTTTGGACTTTGGATTTTTTTTGCGCGCACGCCATTGACCGAGCGGTTTAATTAATGATATATTTTTATAATTCGGACATTTCCGCACGCGGTGATATCACATATGTTTATTTTTATTTTTATTTACACTGTGTTTTTTTTTTTTATTGGAAAAGGGGGGTGATTCAAACTTTTAATAGGGGAGGAGTTAAATGATCTTTATTCACTTTTTTTTTTCACTTTTTTTTTGCAGTGTTATAGGTCCCATAGGGACCTATAACACTGCACACACTGATCTTCTATGTTGATCACTGGTTTCTCATAAGAAACCAGTGATCAACGATTCTGCCGGATGACTGCTCATGCCTGGATCTCAGGCACTGAGCAGTCATTCGGCGATCGGACAGCGAGGAGGCAGGAAGGGGCCCTCCCGCTGTCCTGTCAGCTGTTCGGGATGCCGCGATTAGCCGCGGCTATCCCGAACAGCTCGACTGAGCTAGCCGGGAACTTTCACTTTCACTTTTAGCCGCGCGGCTCAGCTTTGAGCGCGCGGCTAAAGGGTTAATAGCGCGCGGCGCCGCGATCGGCGCTGCACGCTATTAGAGGCGGGTCCCGGCTTCACTATGATGCCGGGCCCGCCATGATATGACGCGGGGTTACTGTGTAACCCCGCGTTATATCGGAAGAGCAGGACCAAGGACGTACCGGTACGTCCTTGGTCCTTAAGGGGTTAAAGGGGTACTCCGGTGAAAACCTTTTTTTCTTTTAAATCAACTGGTGGCAGAAAGTTAAACATATTTGCAAATTACTTCTATTAAATAATCTTAATCCTTCCTGTACTTATTAGCTGCTGAATACTACAGAGGAAATTCTTTTCTTTTTGGAATGCTCTCTGATGACATCACGAGCACGGTTCTCTCTGCTGACATTATAATAATAACGCTTTATCTATTGTTGTCCTTAGTGGGATTTGAACCCAAGTCCCCAGCACTGCAAGGCAGCAGCGCTAACCACTGAGCCACCATGCTGCCCTCCGCATACATCTGCTATGCATACATCTGCTATGCATACATCTGCTATGCATACATCTGCTATGCATACATCTGCTATGCATACATCTGCTATGCATCTGCTATGCATGGTTGCTAAAATGGACAGAGATGTCAGCAGAGAGCACTGTGTTCGTGATGTCATCAGTGTTCCAAAAAGAAAGGAATTTCCTCTGTAGCATTCAGCAGCTAATAAGTACTGGAAGAATTAAGATTTTTTAATAGAAGTAATTTACAAATAAGTTTAACTTTATGCCACCAGTTGATTTAAAAGAAAAAAGGTTTTCACCGGAGTACCCCTTTAACCCCTTAACGACGCAGGACGTATATTTACGTCCTGCGCCGGCTCCCGCGATATGAAGCGGGATCGCGCCGCGATCCCGCATCATATCGCGTGGGTCCCGGCGCTAATCAACGGCCGGGACCCGCGGCTAATACCACACATCGCCGATCGCGGCGATGTGCGGTATTAACCCTTTAGAAGCGGCGGTCAAAGCTGACCGCCGCTTCTAAAGTGAAACTGAAAGTATCCCGGCTGCTCAGTCGGGCTGTTCGGGACCGCCGCGGTGAAATCGCGGCGTCCCGAACAGCTGATCGGACACCGGGAGGGCCCTTACCTGCCTCCTCGGTGTCCGATCGACGAATGACTGCTCCGTGCCTGAGATCCAGGCAGGAGCAGTCAAGCGCCGATAATGCTGATCACAGGCGTGTTAATACACGCCTGTGATCAGGATAAGAGATCAGTGTGTGCAGTGTTATAGGTCCCTACGGGACCTATAACACTGCAAAAAAAAAGTAAAAAAAAAGTGTTAATAAAGGTCATTTAACCCCTTCCCTTTTCCCATAAAAAAAATAAAACAGTGTAAAAAAAAAAAAAAATAAACATATGTGGTATTACCGCGTGCATAAATGTCCGAACTATAAAAATATATCATTAATTAAGCCGTACGGTCAATGGCGTACGCGCAAAAAAATTCCAAAGTCCAAAAAAGCGTATTTTGGTAACTTTTTATACCATTAAAAAATGAATAAAAAGTGATCAAAAAGTCAGATCAAAACAAAAATCACACCAATAAAAACTTCAGATCACAGCGCAAAAAATGAGTCCTCATACCGCCCCGTACGTGGAAAAATAAAAAAGTTATAGGGGTCAGAAGATGACATTTTTAAACGTATAAATTTTCCTGCATGTAGTTATGATTTTTTCCAGAAGTGCGACAAAATTAAACCTATATAAGTAGGGTATCATTTTAACCGTATGGACCTACAGAATAATGATAAGGTGTAATTATTACCGAAATATGCACTGCGTAGAAACGGAAGCCCCCAAAAGTTACAAAATGGCGTTTTTTTTTTCGATTTTGTCGCACAATGATTTTTTTTTCCGTTTCGCCGTGCATATTTGGGTAAAATGACTAATGTCACTGCAAAGTAGAATTGGCGACGCAAAAAATAAGCCATAATATGGATTTTTAGGTGGAAAATTGAAAGGGTTATGATTTTTAAAAGATAAGGAGGAAAAAACGAAAGTGCAAAAACGGAAAAACCCTGAGTCCTTAAGGGGTTAAGCACTAAAAGTTAATGTGAATAACATTCCTTAGACACCCTGGCTGGGAAACACTGGTCCATAAAAGGTGGATGGGAATAGATATCAAATGTGGATGGGAATAGATAGGATTTGAGCTTTCTGAACCACTAGAAATAGAACTAGAAAATGTGATCAATGTATATGTTTAATTTGCGTGCAAAGAGTAAAATGTGTAATCGTGTGTGACAGATTTATACTGTTAGGCTAGGTTTACAAGGCCGATTGGCTCTTTTTTTTTTTTTTGAGCCGATCGGACACTAAAACGGGTTGGATGCAAACGACTACTACTGGGTCATAACGGACTCCATTCACTTGCATGGGATCAGTTGGTGACCCGGTAATTTTACAGGATTTTAGTGGAGAAAAAAATAGAGCTTGCACTATTTTTTTCTCTGATAAACTCCCATCCTTCTGGTTGGATTGCCGACAAACTTCCGAATAGCAGAGTCCGATGGCAATGTATACGAGGCTTTACCAAACATCAACCCTGTCTACAGTATGAAGAAACTGAACCAGAGACTGGCCTTAGAAGGGAATAGAGCCCTGAGCTGGACTGTTTTCGTAAAGTTTCGGCTGTAATTCTGACCATTACCTTTCACTCTGCACAGTGTGTGTTCCACTCCCGCCCATTCCTGCAACATGTGTGTCCAATCCCGCCCACTCCAGCAAACATTTTGTCAAAGCTTTTAGAGATACTACATCCCATGCCATTTCATTACCCTGTGCCATTTCATTACTACCTTTTGCCATTTCACCACCCCTTTGTGCAATTTCATTACACCCTTGTGCCATTTACTCAACACCTGGTACCATTTCATTACTACCTTGTGCCATTTCATCACCCCTTTGTGTCATTTCATTACTCCCATGTGCCATTTCATCACCCCCTTGTGCCATTTCATCACCCCCTTGTGCCCTTTTATTACTCCCTTGTGTCATTTCAAAGGCTTGCGGGACTGTGCAGGATTTTGAGGGACCCACTGTATGTTCTGTGACCTCCCACTCTCACTCGCAACAACCTCATTACCGCC
The DNA here is from genome assembly GCF_029499605.1 of Hyla sarda. Classification (NCBI taxonomy): domain Eukaryota; kingdom Metazoa; phylum Chordata; class Amphibia; order Anura; family Hylidae; genus Hyla; species Hyla sarda. Next base: position 146,082,374 of record NC_079192.1, read on the forward strand.
TGTACCCAGAAGCTTTTTATTGGCTCCCGTGGAACCCGCGGTATCCCAATCCTGATGCAGGGCTCTATTAGGGAATACAGGATGATACATAAGTAAGTCTAAGGATGAGTTAGAATTTCCTCCCATAATTATCATACCCTCTATTAGTGAGTGGAAGTAATGTTACAAACTAAAGAAGACATTAACCTGGTGAGAATTGGATGGATAGTAGATTAAAAAAAAAAAAGAGCACAGATAAAAACAATGGGCAGTAGGCTTGTGGGATGGGTGAGACTTGTAGTCTTCACAATAGTAGCTGTTCAAATTTCAGTGGACACAATATCTCAATGGTTCCCCAGGGACTCCTCATGACATATTGACTTACACAATGACAGAGGCAGCACTTCTGAGCTCCTGTAGGAGCTCAGAAGTGGCCACTCGTATCCCCTTTCTCCCATTAATGGGGTACATTCACTCTCAGAATAGGATTTTTATTTTTTTTTGCAGAAACACTCATGAACTTCAGGATTCTTAACAGGAGCTGTAGTTGTCACATATTGTCCTCAGCTATTCTCCACTGACACAATCATCTCCTCACATGGAGGGGCTGGCCTGTACACCTCTTAGCAGAGATGCTGCATAATCATGTCCACTCACTAGAGAGCCTAAGCTCCAAATGACTCAGCTCCCTGTTCCTCTCAGTAGAGAGAATAGACCAGAGCAAGCTCCTCCCCTCTTTTAGGTGCTTAGCTGTGTATGTTAAGACTTTACTCCAGTCATCCCTGTTACAATGCACATATGTAACAAGGCACTTTCCTGGCAATATTTAACAACAGGCCGGTGGGATGTTGTAGTAACATCAGTAAATGACCTTCAGACCAGATGCAATTTGTGTAGCATGTTGGTTTAGAGGTAGAGCAACGCCCAAATCTTTATCTGGTGCTTAAATTCACTAAACTCTAGTAAATTTGTTCTCTCAGAAGGATTTAGTGTATCGGAGGAATAGTGGTTGAGCCAGAGATAAGTATGTTAGGAAATTATTACAGGCTCTGGTGGCAGCATTGTTGCCAATAATGCTGCAAATAAAGGCTGGAGGGCTGTGGAGTACTTGGGGTGACACCAGATGAGTTAGGGACCAGTGTGGAGCAGAAGAGATCATCAAGAAAAGACCCTCTGCTCTTGTAACTCTTAATGGACTTTTTCCCCAATTGGGGAAAAATATCTCTAGTCTAGTCCTGTTTAAACTGGGTGAAAGCTTGAGACTTGTTTTCATGCCCACTGGGACTTTGCCCCTTTCCTTGTAAGATAATATTTTAATATTTTTGGGTTCAGCTTGTAATCCAATTAATTTATGCTCAGACCAAATAGGGTGATCATAATACTGTCAACAATATTTTCCAGAAAATAATATAGCGTAATATTACACACTGTAATGTAATATCATGTGTGTGGTCTGACGCAGGATATACATTTATATGCAAGAGTCTAAAAACTGTAATACCATTTAGTTATCAACTAAGTGCTAAGAATAATCCCTTGTTAAGCTGATCCAAATGTGTCAGAAATAGTCATAGGGCTTAATATCTTCAGCTCAACCTCAAAACTCTTTTTTTTTATCCTACAAACTGTGATTGTCAGGAATAGCTTATTGTCATCAGGCTGAAAGGAAGGCTTTGCACAAATCCACAGAATCAATACTCCAGACTCTTTTTTTTTTTTTTAAGTCAGAAAGGTTCCAAATGGCCACATACGACTCTAATGTAAATCTACTCCCTGCAAACTTGTTCTGTGGGTTAGTCATCTGGAGTAAGCTTTCAGTCTCTCACATTTCTTGTTGCACTTATGAGTAAAGTGGTGCCTTTTAGTAACCACCTCTTCTATACAGCCTGTCCACATGGAGTCCTTTTTTACGTATTGATCATAACAGGAAATATACATTAATGTCTTTGAGAAGAAAGACAATATTTCTAGTAAAGTACTTGAGGCGAAATGTCATTACAAAGGTTTTTGTCTGAAGATAATGTTTACTTACTAAAATGAAACTTTGACGGGGTCATATTTTAACCCCTTAAGGACGAAGCCCATTATGACCTTAACCTCTTAAGGACTCAGGGCGTACCTGTACACCCTGAGTCCGCTTCCTTTCTATAACGTGGGGCCAGGGCGTGGCTTTGCGTCATAGTGGGTCGGGCCCAGCCTCTAACAACGGCCGGGACCCATGGCTAATTGCCCGCAGCGTGCTATTAACCCTTTAGAAGTGGTGTTCAAAGTTGATCGCCGTGTCTAAAGTGAAAGTAAACTACCCCCGAGTAGCCCAGTGGGCTGTTCGGGACCGCCGTAGCAAAATCCCAGTGTCCCGAACAGCTGGAGCACACAAGGAGGGCCCCTACCTTCCTCCTGTGTGTCTGATCGCCGAATGACTGCTCCGTGCCTGAGATCGAGGCATGAGCAGTCAAGTGGCAGAATCACTGATCAATGTTATCCTATGGGATAACAAAGATCAATGTAAAAGATCAGTGTGTGCAGTGTTATAGCCCCCTATTGGGGCTATAACATTGCGGAAAAAAAGTTAATAAAGATAATTTAACCCCTTCCCTAATAAAAGTTTTAATCACCCTCCTTTTCCCATTTAATAAAAGAAACAGTGTAAATAAAAATTAACATATGTGGTATCGCCGCGTGCGGAAATGTCCGAATTATAAAAATATATTGTTAATTAAACAGCACGGTCAATGGTGTACGCACAGAGAAATAATAGCGTATTTTTGGTCGCTTTTTATATCATGAAAAAATTAATGAAATGCGATCAAAAGGTCAGAGGGAAACTCACTGTAAACCCCCACCCGTGTGAATGTACCCTGTATTTTTTTCCTTGGGGTGGGGCACAAACTTTCAGCTGTTGCAAAACTACAACTCCCAGCATGCACTGACAGACCGGGCATGCTTGGAGTTGTGGTTTGTGCCTGGAGGCCCACTGGTGGGGAAACACTGAGTTAGGTAACCAACTAACTCAGTGTTTCCCCACTAGGGTGCCTTCAGCTGTTGAAAAACTATAACTCCCAGCATGCACGATCTATCAGTGCATGCTGGGAGCTATAGTTTGTAGTATTCCTGCGAGTGACCGCACTCTAGCGAAAAAAATTAGAAGCAAAGAAGGAATAAAAGAAAGCCCAAAACTTTAATGCGTAGAAAACTCCTTTAGCCTTGTGGACAGTTTTTCTGGCATTTTGTTATAACTGAACTATATCCATACTTCACATTATACATTACATATATCCAAATAAAAAATCTAAATACTGTGACTTATTTAACAGAAAAGTCTATTAATCAGCAAACCTTTTCAAATTACACTTTGATAGGCACAGTAGCCCAAACAAGGCAAAAAAAGAATGGTGTTTCAAGTTTCTTAGAGTAAAATATGCCATAAGGTACATCTTGGACTGTCAAAAGGAGAGAAAATATCTGTTATGGCCAGGAATAGATTATCATTATTCAATGGCCCCGCAACATACCATGGCCCTGACATATGATGGACTCTGGACTTACGATGGCCTCTCATAGACAAGGTCTTGGAAAGGAGTATTCCTTTGGAATTCCATTGTCTTGTATGAACCTGTGAGTATAGATATATGTGGTAGAGTTTACGGTTGGCGTGTAGTGCAGATTACCAGGATAGTTGACCCTTTGGAGAATGTTCCTGACAGCAGGAATGTTAACCTACCGCACTTTAAGAAAAGTGGTTGTCGGTCACCAATTGCGGGGAAAATAATTCCTCAAATGCCAGGTTATAGATAACCACTTAAAACTTTATATGTGATGGTTGTGAGATAACAAGAGACTACAGAGACAGTACGATCCACAGATTAAAGACAGACTCACTTTTGTAGTAGTGGAGGAAAAAGAAACCACAGTTACTTTTATGGGTTTGCTGAGACTTGTAGTCTTTATCGACTCTGACTTGATTTGGGCTTGACTTATACTTGACATGACTAGACTTGACTTTTTAGGAGCTGACTAACACTGACATGGGCTGCTTCACAACAGGAATTCCCATTTTGGCACGTACCGTCATGGTGGATTATAACGGACAGATGGGACCTGAGATTCTTTACACCTTTATCCTTTGGTGCTATGGGACCCATCAGATATTTCTATTGTCCCCAAAGCTTGACTTAAACTGGACTGAATGACTGGACTGATGATCTGGTCAGCGGGATTCATGTGCAGAGTGTGTAGTCACTCTGGAACTGATGTTAAAGGGGTACAAAAGGGGTGAAAAAAATGTTTTTAATCAACTGGTGCCAGAAAGTTAAACAGATTTGTAAATTACTTCCATTAAAAAATCTTAATCCTTCCAGTACTTATTAGCTGCTGAATACTACAGAGGAAATTATTTTCTTTTTGGAACATAGAGCTCTCTACTGACATCATGACCACAGTGCTCTCTGATGACATCTCTGTCCATTTTAGGAACTGTACAGAGTAGCATATGTTTTCTATGGGGATTTTCTCCTATTCTGGACAGTTCCTAAAATGGACAGAGATGTCAGCAGAGAGCACTGCAGTCATGATGTCAGCAGACAGCTCGGTTTTCCAAAAAGAAAATAATTTCCTCTGTAGTATTCAGCAGCTAATAAGTACTGGAAGGATTAAGATTTTTTAATAGAAGTTTTTTACAAATCTGCTTAACTTTCTGGCACCAGAAGATTAAAAAAAATAAAAAAATAAAGGTTTCCACCGAAGTACCCCTTTAAGCAATTGGACCTTAGGCCTGTTCCCATGAGGTATAGGACAGCTAACACAGAAGAAGTCTTGCCTCTACCTTGACTAACTCTCAGTTACTCTGCAAATACTGGGCTAAACTCCTCCTTGTCTGGTCGGACCCGTGTGAAGGAAAGGCTGGAGGTACAAAAGCATCAAAAAATGAGAAACACAATTGAAGCATTTTTAGCACACGATACACTAAGGTATGGAGGTGGGGTGGCAAAATCTAACACCAGGAATAACATCCACCTGACAGGGCAGGTAGGCAAGGGTGTTCCACTTCGGGACACCACATATATATGAATAAACATTGCTACCTTTTGGACCCTGAAGCATGGTTCAATCTTCATTTGGTGAAGCGCTACCGGCCTAAGTAGGATTCCAGGGGGTTCCCTTCAAGGAACACCTCAAACACATCTGTATAACCAAGCGTACACAGCTCAAGACAAGGCCCCCCTGTGGCCCGCCCCTGATTCGCCCCAAAGGACCTGCCCCCTATCTTCCCTATTGTCTATAAAAAATTTTTTTAACACAGGATAAGAAAAACAAGAACCATTTAGTTCAATGAGGAAGGAAGAAGGAAATATTGTTACCATACATATTGCCATCATACTGTTACTGACCAAATCCTGTATACTGAGACTACTAATACTAATAATACTAGTACACAAGGGAGAATAATGCCGCCACACCATGACCACTACCAGTAGGCCCCCAATAGGTTGGTAATGCCCCCAGTAGGTAATGCCCTCAGTAATGCTCCAAGGTAAGTAATGTCTCCAGTATGTAGGTAGTAGGAAATGCCTATAGGTGGGTAGGTGTTAGGTGATGCCCTAAGTAGTAAGGTAGTAGATAATGCCCCCAGTAGGCAGGTTGCAGGTAGAGCCCCCAGTAGGTAAGTAGTGCACCCAATAGGTAGGAATCACCCCTAATAGGTATATAATAGGTAATGCCCCTAGTAGGTAGTGCACCCAGGTTGGTAATGCCCCCAGTATCTAGTAAGTAATGTCCCTGGTAGGTAGTGCCCACAGTAGGTAATGCCCCGTGTAGGTAATGCCCACAGTTAGATAGTGCCCCACAGTCAGTAATATCCCAAGTAGGTAGTGCCCTCAGGTAGGTAATGCCCCCAGTAGACTATGCACCCCAGGTAGATAGTGCCCCAAGTAAGTAATACCCCCAAGTAGATAGTGCCTCCAGGTAAATAGTGCCCCCCAGGTAGGTAGTGCCACCAGAGAAGCAATACCCTCAGAAAGGTAGGTAGTGCCCCCCAGGTAGGTAGTATCCCCAGTAGGTAGTGCCCTAAGTAGATGATGCCCCAAGTAGGTTATGCCCCTCAGGTAGATAGTGCCCCAAGTAGGTGGTGCCCCCATGTAAATTGTGTCCCTAGATAGATAGTGCCCACCAGGTAGGTAGTGTCCCCAGAAAGGTAAGTAGGGCCCCCAGTTAGGTAGTGCCCCCACTTTATAGTGCTCCCACATAGGTCCTCTAAAAATTTAAATAAAAAAAATCCCACTCACCTTTCTGCTGAACCTGCACTGAGAAGTAGAAAGACAAGTGCTAAATATTGTTAAACCCCAGTGTGAGGTAGATAAGTAATGACTGCTCACCATGGGTGGTTGTGTAGCTTCATACACAATAATGATGATAGCATACAAATAGTAGGTCGTCTGCAGCCCTCCGGTCACTGGTATATGCAATGGACAGGGATGGCTTGGAGGAGGGACCCGGCTCAATCTGCACTGACCAACCATGACAATTATGGAGGATAAAAGAGGATTTTATTGACCAAGATTTTTCACTGTGCTTGCGCAGCTTCCTCAGGCAACTGGAGCAGTGAAGCATCTTGGTCAATAAAATCCTCTCTTATCCTCCATACCTTGTCGTGGTCGGTCATCGCCGTTTGAGCCGAGTCCCTCCTCCAAGCCATCCCTGTAAATTGAACCTGCACTGAGGACAGGAGACTGCTCCTGTACTTATATTAGGTATGCAATTTGCGTACTGTACATACAGTAGCTTCTTTGCTGGGGCTGCTGCAGGGGGGTGCAGCTGCAGCCTAGGCCCTCCTGGGAGCCCCATCCTCTTACTGGGGTACTAGGATACTGAGCAGAGCAGAAGACCGGAGATGCAGAACACCTTGATGAGCACCTGTATGCAGCAAAGATCCACTAAAAGAATTTACTATATCACCGATCTGCAAGATAGGGGGTAAAGGTATTTGCACATGGGGTCTGACTGATAGGACCCCCAGCAGTCAAATATTGCATGATGTAAATAGAGTGGATGACCACAATTCCATCTAATCTCTATGGAACTGATAATGATCTCCTTCAGGGCCACTGGTGGTGAAGGAAGCAGTGTCCTATAGATAGTGTATGGAGCAGTAGTTCTGTAGGTCTGGTATCTCAGTACCGGAGTGTGTCCTGTCAGGTAAACATTGCTTCAGGTGCCTGACCTAGGCCCTGCTGTTCAGGTGATGCTGTGATATTCATTGTAATATTTGTTATGTTAATTTATATTATGTTGCCCTGTGCCTTTAAGGAATGTACTGGATATCTGTAAGGAGGCATGATGCAGAGTAGTGTTGCTCGCGAATATTCGCAATGCAAATTTTATTCGCGAATATCGCATATTTGCGAATTCGCGAATATTCGCGAATATAGCACTATATATTTGTAATTACGAATATTCGTGTTTTTTTTTTTTTTTTTTTTTCACAGTACACATCACAGTGATCATCCCTCTCTGCTTCCAGCTTGTGTGGTGTAAAGAAGGCCCTAATACTACTGTGCGAGACTGGCGAATGACTTTTCACTTATGCAAATTTTTGGATATGCTAATTTTTGCATAAGCTAATTTTCGCATATGCGAAAATATAACACGAATATTCTGAATATGCGAATTTAGCAAATATATGACGAATATTCGTCCATATATTTGCGAAATATCGCAAATTCGAATATGGCCTATGCCGCTCAACACTAATGCAGAGTACCCATGTAAGCCTGATTGCCCAATGATAACCCCAAAATTTCCCTGTATATGGTGTAGGGGGGAGGAGCTATTCAGCTATTGTAAGGTGATTTCGAGGGAAGCCTAAAGAAAATCTCTTATCAAGTCAACGCCGCCATTCTGCAAGTGTTCCCCGCACAGGAGTAGGTGTGTTCATACCCTGGCGGTGTCACTAAATTGGACCTTAGCAGAACCTTAGTCAGCATGGGATATCTCCAAGTCTTAAGTCTGTCATATCAAATAGCAAGTCAATTTGTGGTGTCCCAGTACCATATCTTATACGTTACCTGTATAGAGGTCACCATAGTCAGAGTCCCTAGGACATCGGGGTCCCTCTTGTCTAGTTTTCCCCTTGTCACCTCACACTTAGTTAATGACTATATAGCTGTTCTTATTAATATAGCTGTAAATATAGGAATATATATGTATATATTTTGTTATCTACCTGTTCGCGGCGTGGCAGGACCTTCGGGTCACGTGATTAGGTGGAAACTCTATGGTTTTGCTTTAGGACCTTTGGAGGTTTGACTTATGCACCCACAATGCACTGTAACGGTGAGTGACAGTCGTTACGGACCAATCCTAAACAGGCAGGCCCTGCCCATATAAGGGACCTGCGCCATCTTGATCCCTCTCTTGGGTTGCTGACTCTGGAAGAGGTAGGACCTCCGCAGCTTACAAGACAATTTAGTAGGCCAAAGGCTTGCGGCCTAGGCCTATAGCATACATTATGATACACTATGATACACGGATATACTAAGCAATTCCCCGCTACTCATCGCAAGATCACTGAACCTAATTACTCCCCTAAATCCAGCGGATCTCTGCCATACAATTCTACAAAAGCTGAATTGGGCTTATCTGATCCCAACCGACTGTCAATCGCTGCTCAAGCTGTATGTAAAGAGACTCTGTTATCTGAACTGTTATTATTACTATATGCTCAGAAATTCCTCAGTAAAAGTTCCTGCAAGTTTCCAGTTAACAGCGGTTGTGGAAAATCCTTTATTTCTGCATCACCTATTGCTCTTGGGAAGGATGGCAATAGGCCTAGCAAGAACACAACATTTAACCCTCACCCTGGCGTCACGAGTGACAAGGGTTAACAGCGCCCTTAACTATCCTGCACAGCAAAACTCTAAATACCTTACACTACCCCAAGACAGTGTCCTCTCTTCCGTCACCACAAATTCAAAGGGGTGGAAAGCACCATAAGTCCTAGCAAGGCCACAGGGCTCCCACGGGTTACACTGCATTCCTTCTACTCTGTTTTGTACTGCGAGTATTGTACCATCTGCTCCCGCCTCAGTAAATAGACAGTTATCCGTAACCTGACATCGGTGTGTTTAATGCCCTGCGTACCTGGCCCAGGAGAAGCTGTCTCCACCTCGGACCGTGTAGGTTAAGGGTGCCCTGGTGTCACGATTTGACAAGTATATCTTGCACCACCGTGTCACCACATAGGTATGCTACCGCTCTATTCACACAGGATACTCTTTGACCGCTGTTCTCTTAATTAACCAGTTTCCATTTGCTTCTTATGACTATTAAAACTAAGGCCATGGTTTATTTGTACTGTTATTGTTCTGATTCTTCTTCATCCTTCATGATTTCTTACTTTGGGTTGATATTTCGGGGGCTTCAGAACCAATTACCAGTTTTGCATAGAGTGATAATTTGTGGCACTCTACTCATTAAAAGGTAGAGGCAAGAATTTATTAAGGTTTGTACCTGGCACAGATTGGCCAAAAGTCACAATTTTTGGGCAAAACCCTGGGTTGTGCATGTGCTCTGAGCTTTCCAAATGGGGGGAGGGGGGCTTGGCTTGAAGTGGGTGTGGCCACAAGCTAGCAGGCCCAAATTGTAGAGGAAATCTATGCCAGCTCCTAGATACAAATGCAAATCCCCATAGTAAACCTATCCTGCTCTGGACAGTTCCTGACATGGACAGAGGTGTCAGTAGAGAGCATCGTGGTCAGACAGAAAAAAAACTATACAACTTTCTCTGGAGCATACAGCATCTGATAAGTGCTGGAAGGATTAAGATTTTTTTAATAGAAGCAATTTACAAATCTGTTTAACTTTCTTGCACCAGTTGATTTAAAAAGATCCATCGGAGTACCCCTATTAATCCTTACGGTGAGGGACAGCTGACAAGCTATTTTCATTGTCCAGTCTTCCTTTCAGAAATATGAAATTACCATAGAATTTACTTATTGTGGAATCAGTGTTTTTGTAGACTAATACGTGTTGGAGTAGACAGGACTTGGAATGCTGCGAAGCAGAAGAGAAGATATTAGAGGAGCTGGCCTTTGAAGGTCTTTGTTGTGTTAGCAGGGATTTTCAGTGTGATTTAGTGGGGATTGATTTGCAGTATATTCTGCAGTCATTGTTTGTAATGTGCTTTGCCAGCTCGTGTACTCTGACCCTTAATTGTTCTAAATTAAACTATGGGGACTAGACATCACACATTTCAATCAGATTGACAAAATATTGGACAAATCACCACAGGGATGTGTAATCTCTAGCATTGACTACAGGGCTTGTAGACATGAACACTAAGAGGAAAAAGATGCTTTATGAAGCCGTTATGCTGCAGTACCAATTTTTGCTATCAAAACCGGTTATCAGGACTGTAAAACTTTAATTAACTGACCACTAGAACACTGCGATGCATTTGAGATATGAAATGAAGCCTCTTGAGCATTGAGATGGTTCATGACAGAGTTATTTCTGCTCTGAAAAGTAACTGGAGCTCGCATGATGCCATCTGAGACAACTGCTTTAGCTTTTAATGAAATTCAATTTAAAACTATGATAATGGGTAGATCCCCATCATGTTTTCTGTGTACATATGCTCTGGATTGCCAGAGAAAGCTGATTCTATTCCATTTACAACAACTGCACGTGAAGACTTTACAACCCATATCTAATGGAGACATTTCCAAATGTCCAACTTTAAAAATGTGGATAAAACAATGATTGGTTTTGGCAACAAAAAAAGTGAAATAAAACTGTTGAAGCTACTAACCAACCCAGTGGTGCTGTATTGACAAGCAGAGCTCATACATACATGATCTCTGATATGGTTGTATAGATAAGAGATATGCACCTTTTTGCAGCTATCACTTCTGCAGGAAGGCAATTCCATGCACCCACTACTCTCTCAGTAATGTTATACTTCCTCATATGACTATTAAACCTTTGTCCCTCTAATATAAAACTATGTCCTCTTGTGGTAGTTTTTCTTCTTTTAAATATCTTCTCTTTTACTGTGTTGATTCCCTTTGCCTCCTCTTTTTTCCAAGCTTTACATGTTAAAGGGGTGCTCTGTTGGAAACATCTTATCCCCTATCCATATCTCTGGGTCGTCATGCCACGCCCCCTCAATTCATGTCTATGTACTAGCCGTCACGCCTCCTCCCATAGAAATGAATGGAAGGGGCGTGGCAGCTTGCATCACCAGTCCTCGGGCACTGAGTGGAGTTTGCTGCCTTGAATAGAGGATAAGATGTTTCCAATGGAGTACCCCTTTAAGGTCCTTTAAGCTACCCTGGTAAGTTTTATCCTCTAGTCCATGTTCTAGTTTAGTAGCTCTTCTCTGAACTCTCTCCAAAATATTTTTATCCTTTAGGAGATATGGTCTCCAGTACTGTGCACAGTACTCCAAGTTAGGTCTCACCGGTGAAATGTACATACCCATGAGCACTTCTTTCTACTGCTTGTACCTTTCCCTACATACCCGTGAGCACTTCCCTCTTTCTACTGCTTGTACCTTTCCCTACATACCCGTGAGCACTTCCCTCTTTCTACTGCTAATACCTCTCCCTACATACCCATGAGCACTTCCCTCTTTCTACTGCTAATGCCTCTCCCTACATACCCATGAGCACTTCCCTCTTTCTACTGCTAATATCTCTCCCTATATACCCAAGCATTCTTCTAGCGTTTCCTTCTGCATCTCGCTTCCTTCAAATCTTCTGAAATAATGACCTCAATATATTTTTATTTGGGGGGCAGGTTGGGGAAGCAGAAGCTGACACATAAAAAAGCAAGAGGAAGGGTTCTAGTTCCATCAGTGGGAAGTATCCATATACCTATGATCTGTGAAATGATGTCATTCTCAGATAACATTCCAGGGTCAAAAAGTTATATGCCATTCATGTAAACCCATAGCTCCCAAGAAAAATACCAAAGAACCTTAATATGTATTATGCTTGCGGACCTGATGATGCATTCTTCCTCTGGAAAAAAATGATAGCTACAGCTATGTTGGCCCCGCACTGGTAATTAACAGTGGCTCACTTGATCTGTCTAGTGGAAAAAAAAGTCATTGACAGAGCCACATATTTAATAGGGTGTGGATATCTGGGCCTCCAGCCAACACCGGGGTATTAATTACTTATCCTGTAAGTGTAAAATAGTGATTCAGGCTTCCTGCCAGCATTCTGAGTGCTCCGCTGCAATGACTGAAGGCTGCCTCAATTCACATTTATGGATAACTATGCATTGACTTCCAAATAAATATCATTTCAGAACTCTTCTTAGGCTATCTGTACGAGAAGTCACCGAGAGAATGCAAAGATAGTCACACAATTAGAGACATCAAGTGACTCCCTAGTAACCTTTATGGAACCTTAGCGACTCTGCTACTTTTACTAATGAATAATAGGTGGATGAATGTATCGGTCTAGTTTGGCTGTTCCCATGTCTTGAAGACTGATCAAGAAAGCGGTGTACTTATAGTGCATTTTCTTTATTCCTGTGTTGAAAATGAGACACTTCTGTGTTCATTCCTCAACCCAAACATAATGGAGTATGGATCTGGTGTTCAACTGTTCAGTTCAGTGCACTGGAAGTTCCTTTATTAATATTGTTGGACATCTACATTAACTGCATGCAAACTTTGGCCTTTATTGTCTATAGAGAGCTGAACACATTCAGATGTATCATTAAAGGAAGCTACTGGTATTCCATAGTATTGTTGGAGTGCTGGGTAATACAATGGATCTGTTTAGACCAGGGATCCTCAAACTTTTTAAACAGGGGGCCAGTTCACTGTCCCTAAGACCGTTGAAGGGGCGGGCTATAGTTAAAAAAAAAACTATGAACAAATTCCTATGCACACTTATCTTATTAGTGGACTACCCCTTTAAGTACGAAGCACAGTTCCCCCCACATTAGGTAGGCAGCATAGTTCCTTCCACATTAGGTTGGCAGTATAGATCCCCCACATTAGGGTTGGCAGTATAGTTCCCCCCACATTAGGTTGTAGTTCCCCCACATTGGGTTGGCAGTATAGTTCCCCCACATTTAGTTGGCAGTACAGTTCCCCCCCACATTAGGCAGGCAGTATGCTCCCCCACAGACATGGCTGGAGGCTGTGTGCCTGTGTACTGCCTCACTTCAGTGAGTCGGAGAACCAAAGCTGACGTGCCGCTGGTAACACTTACCAAGCTGGCCAGCGCACGTCCTGCTCGCTGTACCGCTCCTCCGCGCTCTGTTGCTATGGGTGCATGCACGGGACGTCACTGACGTTCTTGCGTGCGCTACCTCCCGGCGGTCCTTGCGTTTTTAAAGTAAACGCGGGGCTGCAGAGAGTTAACAGGGACATCCCTGTGTCCCGAAAACATATTTCGGGACACAGGGATGTCCTTAGGCAGCGGCGGCAAAAATACCCATTGGGCCGGATAAATGTCCTCGGGGGGCCGCATGTGGCCTGCGGGCCGTAGTTTGAGGACCCCTGGTTTAGACAGTTGCTAAGAAGTAACTGCAATATCATTATTTTACAATAAAACGTTCCTCCTGGACTCCTCTATGTAATATCTATTACAAAGAACAATACAGAATGTAGATGACAAAGGGAATTCTGCAGTCATACACTTTATTGGTCTTCTTTGCTCTTACAGGTCTTTTGGTATAGCTGAGCTCGGCATTACTATTCTTCTTTTTTAAGAATGCACCATTTTGTTGATTCTGCTACTCCAACCAAGACAGATGAGTCTCTTTAGCATAAGGTGCCATTTGAAATCTGGCCTCTTTGCTATACCACATGTTCACCTAATGCAATAATACACTCTCTGAGAAAAAATAAATAAAAATAATACACCCAGAAAGAAATTGCATGCAATTAAGTCTAAGGCAGATATGTAAATGGTTACAGGTGCGCGCTCATTAGACACTGGGTCTTCCACAAAATAATGTAACAGTGTTTCCACTGCTGCCCTATAAAAAGGGTCTCAAGGGCTCCTTTTGGGTAGTGTTCCTCTTGGTGAGAGATCGCTGACTGCCAGTACTAGTAGCTAACACAGTTTCCTTCTCCACTATCCAGACACAGGTGCTAACTTTATTGCATACCCTGTCTCTACTTGGATCATTTACAGCCATCTAGAAGAAGGAAATTTGGTGTCACAGCACCCATTATGTGTCCAGCCCTTTTTATTTTCTTTTGCAGCGGTTTTGTGAATGACAAACATGGACTGCTTTGGACTAGAACAGTATTGTCTTTAGCATCAAATCCAGGTTTTGTTTGGGATCTTTTTGTCAATAAGTTTTCAATTCAATTAAATTCCAATACTCGTGTTCACAGGTTAGTGTCCCAGTAGGTAAAGGGACTCCTAGTGGTTGGATTTTTAGGGGCCATTTTCCTTTATTAAATATTCACATTTTTTTAAACAACCACATTACAAAAGGTCTTTAATTTTTATCAGTAACAACATAAAAAAAGTTTTTAGATCTGACAGTGCCCATTTAAATTAGATTCTTCTGTAATACCAAAATTATTAATGATAGAGATTTATTAATAGTGTTGTGGATTGCATCCATTTTCATGATGATAACAACGTCACAAATTGTGTCAAATTTATCAATTGGACTTTAGTGCAATTCTGGAAGCATTCCATTTTATGGCTGTTGTATACAAACACCAATCTATGGCACAAAATGGCAGGCATCTTTTCATCAATAAATGAATAGTTGAAGCTGCAGCTATTTGTGGTACTCTACAGTTTTTCCATGAAATGCTACACTATTAGCACACCATTTAATGTACACTGTTTATTTGTGAACTCCCTGCTCCTGTGCCTTAAACAGCAATTTATACAGTACAAAATGCATCTCCGCAACATTCACATTTGCTGGGTAAGCATGGAAAGCGATGATGGCTATAGTACACTTTGCCACTCCCAAACACAGGCCCTTGAATTGCATCCGTCTGGCAGCATTCACCTGTGTATATGAGCGACAATGTGTATTGTATGCATTGCCCACACTTTCAATTATAGCCTCTGAAAGGCTTAAGTAGCAATGCATATAGCAGACAGTACTGCATGTATCATCACTCAAATATTTGCCAGTGTTGAAAGTGAGCAGCAATGCATACAGTACACATTGTAACATACATACACAGGGGCCTGTACTTCACCCATCTGTTGTTGATAACTATTCACTGGGCAGGTACCAGATTGACAGCACACCAGTGTGTTGTGCTAACATGATGTAATGCCGCAATACACATATTGGCGTGTTCTGTGTCTATATGAATCATGAATCTTATTTTCATAAGTGTGAAAATAGGTGTAAAAGGTTTTTCAAACCTGTAGTAAAGTTGGAGCACACCAAGCAAATCTCTTCCAGTGGTCATGGTCCTTTAAAGCAATAACTCAGCACCTCCATTTCCATAAAGTTTTCTTTATCCACACACAATGTGGGTGGGTGGTATGGGATAGCTGCTAGGCACCATGTCTTTTTCATTAGATCTTATTCTGTTTACTGAAATGGTCTTGGCAGATCTTTAGGGACCCTCGTTGCTTTCTTAGTCACCTCTGCTGAAGGATTGGACTCCCTTTCCGTCTGTTCCTGTTCATCTTGTGGTTTTGTAATTGCCTTGATATCTGTGTGACAAATAAAATAAAATAAGTATGCAGAACACTATGGATATAGCAATGCAAAAAAAAACCTATGCATTCAACACTAACTTGTCCAGACCCCAGTTGGATAAGATGACCAGCAACACATTGTGGTTAGATCATTTTGGACAGCGAGAGGAAAAGGAACTCAATTGCTTAGCTTGACCTACTCCAAGAAGCATCCCTACACAGGCTTCCACCTCTTCCTGATGTTTTTCACTAGAAGAAATACCCATACCGATAGCTTTAAAAAAGTGTCTTTATTTTTTTAATCAATAGACATCTTTGTCATAGAGAATTTCAGATTCATACACGCTACCTAATAAATACAGGCCTGTGTACACATGGAAAATTTGCATGTCACAGACGGGTAACTCTGTGATGTCATTTTAACCTACTGGTATTGACAGTAGAAGAATAGGGCCAGGGACTATTCACAATATTCAGAATATTGGGCAGACTAGATGGGCCGAATGCTTCTTATCTGCCAACACATTCTATGTTTCTATACCTTGCTTCACTAATTCATTCTAGTATAATAGGTCCAAAAAAACATACAAATCAAAAAACAATGGCATGATCCCTTCATTGTGACATGGCGATCTTTGATTGCATATCCTCTGTGTAGCCCTTGCCTTAAATACAGATTCTTGGCAGAATATCTGTCAAGAATTGACAGGACACTTTTTTTTTGGTGATGCAATTTTAAAACCTGCATTGGAAGAAAATTTAAACAAATGAAATTCTCTTTGCATATGTTCTGCTCAGATTTCAATTGCACAATTGACATCTGAAACAACTCAGAATATCTCTAGTATAAACAAGGGAGAAATAATTCTAGGCTTAAGCATACACGCTTATTGCAACCTTTCAAACCTACTGTGCAGCAGGTTTCCCATGTGATAGCCTTCTCTTCAGGACAGCTATTCTTACATGCTGCCCTAGCACTCACATTGATCAGTGGAAAAGTTCAAGGCAGCCACTCATCAACTACAGCTTCAATACCGGATACTAGACAAGGTCTGCAATAAATAATACCAATAACAAAGCATCATATGTTCTCTCTTTTCAGAAAACCAACAGTGACAACAACTACTGTTACAACCCGTGCCTAAAGGAGGACAATATTTCTCCTTGCTCAAGTTTTAGATGCATACATTCAGCCTGAATCATAAATATTACATGCAAGAATAATTCTCCACTTTGAAATGCATTGAAATCAGCTGATGAATGAACGAGTGCCCAGGACTGTGATGTCTCAGTGTCTTTCAGCAGTAAAAAATACTCTTATGATATTCTGAAAGTGCTCAGAATCTGTTATTGTGACCTGCATGTTAGTTGCAGATTTTGTTTTGTAATAATTGTTCTAAATCTTTAGTGTTAGCCAACATACAGAACAATCTATTGCTGTAAGTAGACAGAAAAAAACACCTCAAATAGCATTGTGATAAAAAAAGAAAAAAAAATACACCCTACGAGGGCCCTCACAGATTATTGCTATTGATTTCTTTCTGAGAGACGTGGAAATTTTGCCAGATGGGGTGTTAGGCTGTAAGTGTGTGGGTGCAAACGCAGTTTATTGCTTGATGTCTAGAAATCATTGCAAACCTTCACAATTCTTTTTGCTTCTGACATATGAAAAAGCAAATTGTCCCAGACTAGCCCTTATAGGAAGGCTTCATGTGGTGCTGCAAATATCCTCTGTCTAGGGAGTGTGCCTTTTGTGAGAATTAATTCATTAGCAGAAAAGCATGTTCATTTCGGTAAATGAACGCTGGTAATTCTTTGTGTGAGGCCTGGCGTTTTTATTTCTCCTTAATCTATATTACTGGCCCTTTCCATTATGCAACTTTCTTTTCCTTTAAAAAGAAAGAAAATACAGATTTTGGTCTTATTGTCCATAGATGTCATTAATAGAAGGAATACACTAGTCTACTGCTTTGAGGTTAACAAACGCGTAATGTGCTCATGTGGAGCTTTCAAATAAGGCTGGAACTGGAATATAATGCAGAGCAACTGTGCATGACCCTCCTGAGGATACACCCAGATTTTTTTTCAAAGCTGACCTTCTGTCACTTTTTTCCTCCTTCCGTTTAATAATTAGTTCTCCAACCTTTGAGGAGATCTTTAAGCCCATTGACCCCAGTAAGAAAAGGAAGACTTAACAACCCCAAGTGCCACTACAACTGTACACCTTCAGTGCTGCTGGTGGTATATTAACCAACAAAGGATATAATGTCACTAGGAAAATGGAGCTTCTGTATTTAAAATGTCCATATTTAGAAGTTCTGTAGCCATAATGTTGTAGAAGCTGCAGTCACACTTACAGGTATCTCGGTCACATAGGAAGACAGCAGTAATATAAATGGACAGTGAAAAAGCAAAATGTAATGTCCGAGTACGGGATATAGTCCCGTACAGTACCTAGGCCCTGTCAGGTTGAGTCCCTCTGTGTCCTAGGGGCTCTCCTGCAGTGTTTCCCCCATAGTGATACATATAATGTATAGTGTTATATGTGTTATGTATAAAGGACCTTTAAGAACCTTTGAGTTAGTCACAAGATAATGTGTTCACATGATGTGTTTGTTACCCAGAGAGCACCAGCTAACCAGGTGACCTGCAGATTGACCTATGGGCTTTGGGCTCAGCCCCCCTATATAAGAGGGGGAGCCATTGCAATCTGTCTCTTTTGCTCTTCCACCACTCTTAGATCCTCAGGCACAGTAAAGACCAGACATCTCAGAGCTTGTGTCCAGCATATCTGGAGGCCTCAATCCTACCTACTGCCACATGCCAGTAAGTCAAGTCTTCTATGTTTGCTGTCATTACCTACAGTCAAGTCTATTATAGTCAGCGTGGCTGTCCTTAAGTCTGTCAAACTCACTACAAGTCCCAGCAAGCTGCAATGTCCTTTTGTGTTGCTGGCCACCTTTCTGGAATCCTGGCCTAGCTGTAAAGACTATTACCATCTGTCTACCTCCGTAAAGCTACCGTTAACCCTAACCGGATCTTGGACTATTATTGCCCTGCCTAACATTGGGATAGCGGTGCTACCGTTCGGGTGGTTACCGGGAAAACCACGCCCTGGCGTCATGAACATTTAGGCGTTAATAACACCTACCCCTGGGCTACAACATCTGCCCCATACACCTCACCTTCGCACCCTGAGACTCCACAAAACTTTGGCGTCACGAACAGGATACGGGTATGTGCCTTAGCCATAAAGCCGCAAGTCCTCCCCCCTAGTCTGAGTCTGAACTGTGTCCAAAGTAAATCGCATGCAATTGCAAAAAAGTTTGCGCCAGAAAAGTGTACAGGCACTGAAAAAGTAGAGGGGGAGGTGAAGAAAACGGTGCTGTTTATTGTGAGGAAGTCTGCAAGAGTTAAATTGATGTGGAAAGTCCGGCCTGAAGTCACGTTACAAGCCAAAATTTCTGCCGTACCGGAAAGGGTTAACCTGATGGTTGAGAAGCACACAAAAGGCTCCTGCAAGAGCCAGCGTCCCGCCCCTGGGCGTGGAGATCATGTTGCCGTGTCCAGTCCGAAGTGGAACTTCAAAGGTCCGCCCGTTGTTGCCAGGGGGGCAGACGAAGAGGATGCACCGCTGAGTTGCTTCCGGTCCCAGGCCCTGCTGATGACGTCCTTCCGGCCAGTGGCCATCTGGTTGGAGACCAGTATAAGAAGCGATGAGGAGCCTGAGCTCTTCTGTTCACTGGAAACGCTGGCTGGGAGTGAGAAGATGGCGGAGTTGCTGCAAGCCATATGTGCGGGGAGTCCCAAGATGGAACTGGAACCTCTTGCCGAGGGGACCAAAGCAGGAAGATCCCTGGGCGCAGCCATACAACGAATCATGGTGGCTGCGCCCGACTCTGGAGGCCCTGGTCAAGTACACGCTGCGCAGACTCTGCCAACACCAACGCTTGCGAAAAGTAAGTCACTGGTACCGGCGGGGCCCTGTATACACTCTGTAGTGCCCCGCAGCAACCCTGAAGATTTGCAGTATAAGGGGAAAGCACTATACAGGGGCATCCTCCTGGTGAACAGGAGGGCAGTGCAGAGGGAATATCTCCCCCTAGAAATGCATTCTCTCAAGAGCGGGGAGATTGTGGAATATACCCCTGTACAAAGCCTGCGAGGGGTATGGGCAGCAGCTGTCACCAGGCCTAAGAACCCTACACAGATTCCTTTTGCCTACTTCCCCTCCCGCAGATCCCTTTGGTCTTCTACCTCCAAGTGTCAAGGGAGCAGTTGTCCAGGAGGAGTATCAAGATCCAACCGCGATGGATCCATAGTAGGAGGTTTGGTCTGATCTTCGGGCACCAACAGAAGTACCCAAGCCTGCTCCTGCCGTTGAGGAGGTGTGGCCTAACCAGCTGGTACTAACAAAAGTGCCTTGGCCTACTCCAGCAGTTATGGAGGTTTGACCGGATCAGCAGGCACCAACAAGTCATCCCCCAGTGGCGCAAGCGCAAGTGGTAATCACTGTCAGTCTGACTATCACTGACTCTCGTTTATCCCATGTTTCATGGAAAACTCATGTTGAACCCATACGGGGAGCCCAGCAAGCCTAGATTCATATCCCAACCTAGGGCCCAGTCCGACAGGCGAGGCTGGGAAAGAAAGTTGCCAAAGTAACTTGTGTACGATGACTTCACCAGACTTGGTTGTATGACTAATCGACTTGTGTGTGTAAGGACAAACTCTTGTTGTTCCAGATTCTACAGTAACGTTCACGCACAGTGCCTGATGGATAGTCAAGAAAGTTTTTGCAGTAACCAATCTCGTAAGTGTTATGCCCTGCTTCGGCAGAGAGACTACTTAGGTACAGGAGAATTGACCTGAGTTCTTAGCTAATGAACTCTATAGTGTATGTGGACTGCTGAGCAATACAACGACAGTCGTGTAAATATTCTAAAGTAATATATTTTTGTTACTATTATGTACAAGGAAAAAAAAACTAAGGGTTGTGGTCTTGTACTGAAATGATTACGGTCCTGCATTATAACTGCTATGGTCTAATAAAATGTATATAAGTTGTTGCACACTAGAAGTCATAGTGTGCAGTATATTTTTTGATGTCTGGTAGTTTTCTTACAGGGGTTGTCCTGAACCAATCGGGAGAAGCAACATTTCACCCGATCACCAGCATCAAGTACAGTAAAGTCGAGTACTACACATAGTCATCAGTACACAAAGTACACATAAAAGTCATATACACATAAAGTACATCTAAAGTCATGAACAGTAGGACTTTAACACTCATGACCACACAGGCCACACCAATGTCACATGTTTCAAATGTGATATTTCTTGTGTCCTCATGCTCAGGATACTTTACTGGCCAGAATGTACTCCTGTTACTTACAGAAGCACGTAATAAAGTCAAAGGTAACTAGTGTTCTGGGGAGAAGTGTGTAATGCCAAGTGACCCCAGTAGCCACGGCATTGGGCAGAGAGTCTCCGGCAACCCAATCCGACAAATGTCTAGTCTTGCATAAAGTATTGTTATGCATAGTCAAATGTCATAGTATACGGTCATGGCAGTAAATGTTGGCACCCCTGAAATTTTTCTAGAAAATGAAGTATTTCTCACAGAAAAGGATTGCAGTAACACATGCTTTGCTATACACATGTTTATTCCCTTTGTGTGTATTGGAACTAAAGCAAGAAAAGGTAGGGAAAAATGAATGGCACCCTTTCAAAATTGTGGAAAAATAAAATTGTTTCAAGCATGTGATGCTCTTTTAAACTCACCTGGGGCAAGTAACAGGTGTGGGCAATATAAAAATCACACCTGAAAGCAGATAAAAAGGAGAGAAGTTCACATAGTCTTTGCATTGTGTGTCTGTGTGTGCCACACTAAGTATGGACAACAGAAAAAGCAGAAGAGAACTGTCTGAGGACTTGAGAACCAAAATTGTGGAAAAATATCAACAATCTCAAGGTTACAAGTCCATCTCCAGAGATCTAGATTTGCCTTTGTCCACAGTGCACAACATTATCAAGGGCGTTGACGATAGAGAAAAATTGATGAAAGGTTTCACCGCAGGATAGTCCGGATGGTGGATAAGCAACCCCAAACAAATTCCAAAGATAGTTCTTGCTGACACTGATGCTCCCTGAGCCTGCAGGACAGCTTGAATATCTGTCGACATTTAAATGAAATGAAATGCTATGGTAGGAGACCCAGGAGGACCCCACTGCTGACACAGAGATATAAAAAGCAAGACTACATTGTGCCAAAATGAACTTGAGTAAGCCAAAATCCCAAAAACCTTCTGGGAAAATGTCTTGTGGACAGAGGAGACCAAGATAGAGCTTTCTGGTAAAAGCATGTCATTCTACTGTTTACCAAAAACGGAATGAGGCCTACAAAGAAAAGAACACAGTACCTACAGTGAAATATGGTGAAGGTTCAATGATGTTTTGGGGTTGTTTTGCTGCGTCTGACACTGGGTGCCTTGAATGTGTGCAAGGCATCATGAAATCTGAGGATTACCAACTGATTTTGGGTCGCACTGTACAGCCCAGTGTTAGAAAGCGTCCAGCAGGACAATGACCCCAAACATACATCAAAAAGCACCCAGAAATAGATGTCAACAAAGCGCTGGAGAGTTCTGAAGTGGCCAGCAATGAGTCCAGATCTAAATCCCATTGAACACCTGTGGAGAGATCATAAAATTGCTGTTGGGAAAGGCACCCTTCCAATAAGAGAGATCTGGAGCAGTTTGCAAAGGAAGAGAGGTCCAACATTCCGTCTGAGAGGTGTAAGGAGCTTATTGATGGTTATAGGAAGCCACTGATTTCAGTTATTTTTTCCAAAGGGTGTGCAACCAAATATTAAGTTAAGGGTGCCAATAATTTTGTCCAGTCCACTTTTGGAGTTTGTGTGACATTACGTCCAATTAGCTTTTTTTCCTCCCTTTTTTGGTTTAGCTCCAATACAAACAAAGGGAATAAACATGTGTATAGCATAACATTTGTTACTGCAATCCATTTCTGTGAGAAATACTCAAATTTCTTGAAAAATTTCAGGGGTGTCAACATTTACGGCCATGACTGTATATAGTCATAGTCCATAAGTCATGTTATACCATAGTCTTAGGTATGTTACTATTATTCTACTGGAGCATGTATGGACATTGATACAGAGACTCTATTGCATTGTCATTTTTTGTTAAACAACAGCCGAGAAATGGACGTTGGGTTACAATGCCCCAGGACTGCATTCGGCCCCAAGGTCGCTTCGATCCTCAAGCCTTACAGGACCATTCGTCGAGGACGACTTCTGTTAAGTAGGGGGTTTGTGATATCCCAATACGGGATATAGTCCCGTACAGTACCTAGGCCCTGTCAGGTTGAGTCCCTCTGTGTCCTAGGGGCTCTCCTGAAGTATCTCCCCCATAGTGATATATATATATATATATATATATATATATATATATATAAAATGTATAGTGTTATGTGTGTTATGTATAAAGGACCTTTGAGTTAGTCACATGGTAATGTGTTCACATGATGTGATTGCTACCCAGAGAGCACCAGCTAACCAGGTGACCTGCAGCTTGACCTATGGGCTTCTGGCTCAGCCCTCCTCAGCCATTGCAATCTGTCTCTTTTGCTCTTCCCACACTCTTAGATCCTGAGGCACAGTAAAGACCAGACATCTCAGAGCTAGTGCCCAGCACATCTGGAGGCCTCAAGCCTACCTACAGCCACATGCCAGTAAGTCAAGTCATCTATGTCTGCTGTCACTACCTACAGTCAAGTCAATTATAGTCAGTGTGGCTGTCCTAAAGTCTTTCAAACTCACTACAAGTCCCAGCAAGCTGCAAGGTCCTTCTGTGTTACTTGCCACCTCTCTGCGATCATGGCCTAGCTGTAAAGACTATTTCTATCTGTCTACCTCCGTAAAGCTACCGTTAACCCTAACCTGGTCTTAGACTATTATTGCTCTGCCTAACCTTGGGATAGCGGTACTACTGTTCGGGTGGTTACCGGGAAAACCACGCCCTGGCGTCATGAACATTTTGGGGTTAATAACACCTGCCCCGGAGCTACAACATCTGCCCCATACACCTCACCTTTGCACCCCCAGACTCCACAAAAGGATAGAAATGTTACATGCTCACTGTTTCCAGTAAGCTCCAGGCATTTAAAAAGTGAAGTCTGATTTTTAGTAGAAAGGTCCTTGACAGGAAGTCTTCTAGACAGGTGGTAGCCTTCTGTTATCTTAGGATTCCCTGATACAGCACTTGCTATTGGGTTTTGCAAGGCTAAAGTTTGCAGTTTTGGAAACAATTCTGGTCACAGGGCCAAAAATTGGTGTGTTGCACTGGAGTTAACATGATGGATCAGAACTTATGTAAATGAATGGAGTTGCATTGCTCTGGCCGCTGGGACCCTCATGATCTCCCATACGGGGCCCAACTCTGTAAATGACGTTTCGCAGCCAGCAGTTCAGCTGGTTGAAACATGCCCCTCCATTCATCTCTATGGGAGAGGCAGAGACACAGTGTTCGTGTGTCTCCGCCTCTCCCATAGAGATTAATGCAGGGGATGTGTTTGGACCAGCTGACGTGCTGTACGAGCCAGGGCCCTGTACGGGAAATCACGGGGGGTCCCAGGCGTCAGACCCCCGCAATCAGACTCTTATCCCCTATCCTGCAGATAGGGAACACATTTTGTTTTACTGGACACATGTAGAAATAGCACACATGTATAAATAGCCACATCATAGCCTGAAGCTCCATTTGATTTAGTGGAACCTTCAGCATGTTTCTTTGCTCCCATTGAAGTCAATAGTGGCAGGGTTTTGGACAGTAAAACTGTGCTGTTTTTGACATGGAAATTGCCCAAGATATACAGTATTTGGCTAATGCCTTTCTCCACCCTTTGTCAACACAAACACCCCCATTCTTTTCTATCCTGCTATCCTTCTGCTATCGCTCATGCCATACTATCAAAAGATTAGTACTACAGACCAGTTCTCCAAATTACCATATCTCGCACAAACATTAATTCAGCCCCTAGACCAGACCAGATACCTACATTAATATAAACTCCAGATGACTAAACTAATCCAAATCTTAGACCAAAAATTTGTTGTATCCCAAACTATACCCTACAATTCAGACCAGACAACTAATTCAGATTTCATACAAAAATGTTTAGACAACAGATAAAATGCCTTCTTATACTTACCACAGCTTGCTTCCTAGTCATATTCAGCTCCAGGTGCCACTGCACACTTTTTCCTAAGACCAGCCACATAAGACCATTGCTTCTCCTGGCAGGCATTGTCTTGTGTAAAAAGAAAAATGAGGAGTGGTTAGTTATTTCAGCTGTGTTCTCTGCTTTAAATGCCCAATCTTGGGTTGGGGGTCCACCAAGGCATTCACCAGCTCCTCTGTAGGTCAATTTGAGCCTGCATAGATGTATAGATACAAATATATTTTTGTTTTGTCTTCTACTGTGCCGTGACTGAGTCTTTCACAATAACAAAATTTGTCAACTGACTCCTATTTGCTTCTTCTTAGATATTTGTTGATAGGTGGAACCCATCTGGAGGAACTGTTGCAGATATTGATCTATGAGATGTTTGGTTCTGTTTCCAATTTTGTCAAGTTGGTATCTTGCTGATACACTGTTCTGGGTGTATTTAAAGCTAGTACACTACTACAGAGTCAAGACAGTAATGACTATATCTGTGATTAAACCCTTTGTTGTTATTTCGATCTATACATTTAATAAAACAATTTCACATACATATTTGGCTGCAGACATGAAATCTCAATGTAGCTCCCAGCATGGCACTTCCATTAATCAATGAAGACTTTGTTTTCTTGCGCTTCCGAGCAATAGATAGTAGATACATGATGGTAAATTTAAGAATGTTTGCTGAATAGTTGTACTCACTAGCTACCTCATCCTATACACTGAGAAATAGATTTCATATGTATCTTTAAAAAACTATTCGGCTTGGATTCTGTCTCTGCCATATGATAATTTACACTGTGAAATCAATTTTGTCAAATTTCTTAAATTGAAAACTCATTACAACATTCTTCTGTTCTTTTGTCAATGGATTATAGCCTGGTTCCAAGAAAGAATAATTGTCCGTAAATAAGTGGAAAAGTGCTGAGCGAAATAAGTGTGAAGGAGAAATGTCGACATGCCTGAAGGACAGTATAGCCTATTTAATAAAAGACCAAATACAATACCTGGAATAGTTTTATCCTATAGAAAAGAAAAGACAGAATCTTTAGAACACAGATGAATCCAATTCTATACTTGCAGTTCATGTGAATTGATTGCACTTTGTTAAAGAAAAAAAAAAACATTAGTTGAGTCTGAATTCCTAAGGAGATTGTAATCCAGTTTTGACTTTCTCTTCTTGATGTTACAAGTATCCAACTGAGGGAATCTGGTTATTTCAGGGAACAAAAGCCCAACTACTTCATATGACAACAAAGGCAACAGCTGCTATTAGTAACGGTGTTGCTTTTACCGAAAAAAATATACAATATCTAATGGTTTGATGTGGACAAGTGTTGCAATAAACAACTATGTATCACTACAGCAGTGGGGCCAAAGCTACCCTTTGCAATTTCCCTGGATGCATAAACACACCCAAAGAATATGGAAAATCCAGCTCACCTACTAGTTCCTGTGCTCGGATCCTCACCCAGGCTCCGTGTGTCCAATGATAAACAAGAAAGAAGAAATGATCCGGCAATTGGAAAACAGCAGCAGACTTTATGTTCAAATTATCTTTAAAATAGCATAAAGCTGTAACACTTCACATCATCTGAGGGATTTTGACGCGTTTCGAGCGCATGCGCTCTTTGTCCTGGTGCCTAGATATAGGCGATTTCCAGGTGAGTTCAATAAGTTAAATGAAGGCTGCTGGATAGGGCAACCCTCAACATGTCATATAAAACCAAGAGAGATATATTACAATATTGCATTTATTCGATTCCATTTGACTGATGATTAGTGTTGCTCACGAATATTCGAAATTCGAATATTCGTTGCGAATATCACATATTCGCAAATTCACGAATATTCGCGAATACGAATATTCGTTTTTTTTTTTTTTTTTAACCACAGAGCACATTGTAGTGATCTCCTTCGATGGATACATGCAATACTTGTTTCATTAGAGACCCTGAGGTGAGATCCTGATTCCTGAGGGGATTATTTGGTTTATGCAAATATTCGCAATGCGAATATTCACCATTAGAATATTCGCGAATATTTTCTACACCCTTCTGATGCCTGTCAGCCAATAAGAGTTCTGCAAACACAGTTGTCAGAGGTTAGCAACCTCCCCAGCAGCCAATAGAAAGTTGCCCGCCCGATCGTTATATAAGATCACTCCCAACATGTTGGACTATATAGTAGTATATAGTTTAGGTCAGTGTTTCTCAACCAGAGGTGCCTCCAGCTGTTGCAAAACTACAACTCCCAGCATGTTGGACTATATAGTAGTATATAGTTTATATGAGTGTTTCTCAACCAGAGGTGCCTCCAGCTATTGCAAAACTACAACTCCCAGCATGTTGGACTACGAAATACCGCAAATTCGAATATGGCATATGCCGCTCATCACTATAAGTAGTATATGTCAGTGTTTCCCAACCAGGGGTGCCTCCAGCTGTTGCAAGACTACAACTCCCAGTAGGCTGGACTATATAGTAGTGGATAGCTCAGGTCAGTGTTTCACAACCAGAGTGCCTCCAGCTGTTGCAAAGCTACAACTCCAAGCATGTTGGACTACGAAATACCACGAATTTGAATACGGCATATGCCGCTCATCATTATACAGTAGTATATGTCAGTGTTTCCCAACCAGGGGTGCCTCCAGCTGTTAAAAAATGAAAACTCCCAGCATGTTGGACTATATAGTATATATAGTTCAGGTCAGTGTTTCCCAACCAGAGTGCCTCCAGCTGTTGCAAAACTACATCTCCCAGTAGGGTGGACTATATAGTAGTGGATAGCTCAGGTCAGTGTTTCCCAACCAGAGTGCCTCCAGCTGTTGCAAAACTACATCTCCCAGTAGGGTGGACTATATAGTAGTGGATAGCTCAGGTCAGTGTTTCACAACCAGAGTGCCTCCAGCTGTTGCAAAACTACAACTCCCAGCATGCCCGGACAGCCCTTGGCCAATTTTAATTGAGGGCCACCTGCGCTCACTAATTTATTTACCACTGCTGCGCAGAAGTCCACGACAACGGCAAAACTCACGGAACGCAGCCCTGTGATGTCAGGCATAAATTATTAATTATGCTAAATAGCATGGCTGGTATTTTTTTTTTATTATAAGAAAGGTGGCGCCCCTACCTACACACCTGTGTATCCCAACCAGGGTGCCTCCAGATGTCAAGCTGTCCAGGCATGCTGGGAGTTGTAGTTTTGCAACAGCTGGAGAAACACTGTTTGGGAAACACTGCTATCTGATCTTATATCATAATTTTAAAGGGGTACTCCGGTGAAATCAACTGGTGCCAGAAAGTTAAACAGATTTGTAAATTAGATTAAAAAGGGGATTTGGAGTGGCTCTTTGTCCTCACCGTAACCAACAGCAACCCGGGCTACCCAAAAAAATCACCTATACCCAAGGTGAATGAAAATGGTAATATTTTACAAGAAAGAATTGGGGCTCAGTAAATGATGTATGGACACAACTGGCTAAATAGGTTAAATGATGATATTTATTATTTATAATTTATAGTAAATAAATTATTAGTAAGACGTGGTAAGTACCGTGACTTACAGGGCCCTTGTAGAGCCACGGCACTCCCTACAAAAGTATAGTAAAATATAGATAAAATTGCGAATAAGAAATAAATCATGAATATAAAATATTAATTAAAACATAATAGTACTATTGAGACCACTCAAAAAATTATGGATATCCAACAAAGGTCCTCTTTAGAGTTTGGACCTCTTTTAGATGTTAGTATCTAATAGCAACCCATGGGGCTATTTATAGTAATATAACCACAGTCTATTGAGTCCTTTGATAAATAGTTGAATAGGTTTGTATCCAGTTCGTTAAAGCATATCAGTGTAGCGCTGTTATGTCCCTTGGTAACAGAGTTAATATATCACTTGGTAGCAGAGTTGTAATAATTGCCGGCAATTGTAACAGTTAGCAGAATGATACAGTTATGCTCACCGCCCCGGGACCGGTACTTGTCAGGATGCTGTTGCTCTTTGGGGATACTGCGATCCCTCCTGCGGTCTCTCCTGCGGCTTTTATGGATGGTTGGAGATACTGCGATCTCTCCTGCACTTTCTCCTTTGCGCTTTACTGGAACGAACTCTGTTATCTCTCTCACTGCGGGAGAGGATACTGTTGGAGGACTCTGCCGTCTCCTATGGTGAAGGTGCCGTGACTGGCGGTGGGCTCCGAATGTTGTAGCTCCAGTGCTTCTATTCAGAGTAGCGGTCGCATCCTCGTGGCTACAAGGCACGCGTACGTGGCTGGCAACTGACCGGGTGAGACACCTATCGATGCGGGACTCACAAAGGTTTATGTAAGTGGTTTCAATAGTCGTATTGGGGGGGCTGGACGCGTTTCAAGACCATACTCAGTCTTTTCCTCAGCAGCAATATAAATTATGTTCATCTAAAAGAGGTCCAAACTCTAAAGAGGACCTTTGTTGGATATCCATACTTTTGTAGGGAGTGCCGTGGCTCTACAAGGGCCCTGTAAGTCACGGTACTTACCACGTCTTACTAATAATTTGATTATTATAAATTATAAATAATAAATATCATCATTTAACCTATTTAGCCAGTTGTGTCCATACATCATTTACCCTGAGCCCCAATTCTTTCTTGTAAAAGATTTGTAAATTACTTCTATTAAAAAAATCTTAATCCTTCCTGTACTTATAAGCTGCATGAATACTACAGAAGAAATTCTGATGACATCATTAACCACAGTGCTCACTGCTGACATCTCTGTCCATTTTAGCAAACAAAAGTAAAGGGCAGTATGGTGGCTCAGTGGTTAGCACTGTTATCTTGCAGCACTGGGGTTGTGGGTTCAAAACCCACTATGGACAACATCTACAAATAGGTCTGAGCGCTATAACAATAAAGAGTTATTATTATTATAATGTCAGCAGAGAGCACTGTGTTCCAAAAATAAACCGTACTTGTAAAACGCAGTGTGAACCCAGTTTATCCTCACTTTTGCTGAAATTACTTCCAACCATATTGCTGCTGGCTCCAGGAAATAATTTGCATACAGGAGGAGGCATAAGAGGAGAGAACTACAACTCCCAGCATGACCAGACTTTTATTATGTGATATCAGAGAACATTACAGGAGGAGGTATAAGAGAACTACAACTCCCAGCATGTCCAGGCTGTTATTATGCGATATCAGAGAACATTACAGGAGGAGGTATAAGAGAACTACAACTCCCAGCATGTTCGGACTGTTATTATCTGATATCAGAGGATGTTACAGGAGGAGGTATAAGAGAACTACAACTCCCAGCATGTCCGGAGTGTTATTATGTGATATCAGAGAACATTACAGAAGGAGTTATAAGAGAACTACAACTCCCAGCATGTCTGGACTGTTATTATGTGATATCAGAGAACATTACAGAAGGAGGTATAAGAGAACTACAACTCCCAGCATGTCCGGACTTTTATTACGTGATATCAGAGAACATTACAGGAGGAGGTATAAGAGAACTACAACTCCCAGCATGTCCGGACTGTTATTATCTGATATCAGAGGACGTTACAAGAGGAGGTATAAGAGAACTACAACTCCCAGCATGTCTGGAGTGTTATTATGTGATATCAGAGAACATTACAGAAGGAGGTATAAGAGAACTACAACTCCCAGCATGTCTGGACTGTTATTATGTGATATCAGGGAACATTACAGAAGGAGGTATAAGAGAACTACAACTCCCAGCATGTCCGGACTTTTATTACGTGATATCAGAGAACATTACAGGAGGAGGTATAAGAGAACTACAACTCCCAGCATGTCCAGACTTCTATTATGTGATATCAGAGGACATTACAGGAGGAGGTATAAGAGAACTACAACTCCCAGCATGTCCGGACTGTTATTATGTGATATCAGAGGATATTACAGAAGGAGATATAAGAGAACTACAACTCCCAGCATGTCCGGACTGTTATTATGTGATATCAGAGAATATTAAAGTAGGAGGTATAAGAGAACTACAACTCCCAGCATGTCCAGACTGTTATTATGTGATATTAGAGGATATTACAGAAGGAGGTATAAGAGAAATACAACTCCCAGCATGTCCAGACTGTTATTATGTGATATCAGAGGATATTACAGGAGGAGGTAAAAGAGAACTACAACTCCCAGCATGTCCGCGATTGGCAATTATTTTCGCGATTATTTTCTCATGGCGAAAATTCGCAATGTTAAAAAAACAGCACGAATATAACGAATATGCGAATTTCACGAATATAGGACGAATATTCGTCCTCATATTCGCAAAATATTGTGAATTCATATATGGCATATGCCGCTCATCACTACTGATGATATGTGAAATAATGGCAAAAATGTGCTGTATTGAAATATTGGTCAAACTATATTAACCTCTGCAGAACGTAGGGCATATGCATACGCCATGGCAACCCCCGTTCTGCCCACCCCTGGATGTTGGGCAGAACGGGGGGAGAAGATGGAGGCCGGTACGTGGAGGAGAAGCTGCGTGGGGACCACCGATCATCGCTGGAGACTGCGGAAATCACGGCGCAGGTAGGGAAACGACGGTGGGGGGAAGGAAGGGGGCAGTAAAGTGATCTTAACTGCTGCCCTTCTAGTGGGTGCCAAACCACAACTCCCAGCATGCCCAGACAGCCCAAGGCTGTCTGAGCATGCAAGGGAGTTGTAGTTTTGCAACATCTGGAGGGTCACAGTTTGGAGACCACTATTACAGTGGTGCCCAAATGGTAGCCCTCCAGATGTTGCCAAACTACAACTCTCAGCATGCCTAGACTGCCCAGGCATGCTGGGAGCTGTAGTTCTGTAACATCTGTCCCTTCAGATTTTGCAATTTTCATGAAATTTTTTTAAATTGCTGCTCTACTTTGAAGCCCTCTAATTTTTTTTCAAAAAGTAAAAACATGTCCATTTTATGATGAAAACATAAAGTGGATATATTGCATTTGTGAATAAAAATAAAATGTATTTGGAATATCCATTTTCCTTACAAGCAGAGAGATTCAAAGTTAGAAAACTGCTAAATTTTCAACATTTTCATGAAATTTTGGGATTTTTCACCTAAAAAAGATGCAAGTAATGACAAAAATTTACCACCAAAAGAAAGTAGAATACGTCATGAAAAAACAATCTCAGAATCAGAATATTCGGTAAAAGTGTTTTAGAGTTATTAATGCATAAAGTGACGGTGGTTAGAATTGCGAAAAAGGGCTCAGTCCTTAAGGTGAAAAAGGGCTGCGTCCTTAAGGGGTTAAGAAAAAGAAAAGATAATATATATATATATGTGACCTAGAGAGACAGTGCTGTCCATTGCAAAAATATTTGCTACTACTCTTATAGTGAAAAAAGCATGATAAACGCAGGACAAATCGCATCGTCTACATTATGTTATCAAAAAAGTCGAATGGAAACGAAAAAGTCAACCCATGTTGAAATCATGTATAAACTAAAACCAGGAATGGCATTGGTGTAGTTTCCAAAAATTAGTTTTTTTTTGCTGTTCTGGCACCATAGGGGCTTCCTAAATGTGACATGCCCCCAAAAACCATTTCAGAAAAACGTACTCTCCAAAATCCCATTGTCGCTCCTTCCCTTCTGAGCCTTGTAGTGCACCCGCAGAGCACTTGACATCCACCTATGAGGTATTTCCTTACTCGAGAAAAATTGGGTTACAAATTTTGGGGGGCTTTTTCTTCTTTTACCCCTTGTAAAATTTCAAAAACTGGGTCTTCAAGAACATGAGAGTGTAAAAAATGAAGATTTTGAATTTTCTCCTTCACTTTGCTGCTATTCCTATGAAACACCTAAAAGGTTAATACACTTACTGAATGTCATTTTGAATACTTTTGGGGTGCAGTTTTTATAATGGGGTAATTTATGGGGTATTTCTAATATGAAGACCCCTCATATCCACTTTAAAACTGAACTGGACCCTGAAAAATTCCGCTTTTGAAAACGTTGTAAAAAATTGGAAAATTGCTGGTGAACTTTGAAGCCCTCTGGTGTCTTCCAAAAGTAAAAACATGTCAATTTTAAGATGCAAATATAAAGTAGACATATTGTATATGTGAATCAATATATATTTATTGGAATATTTATTTGGAATATCCATTTTCCTTACAAGCAGAGCGTTTCAAAATTAGAAAAATGCTAAATGTTCAAAATGTTCATGAAATTTTGGTATTTTTCACCAAGAAAGGATGGTAGTAACGACGAAAATTTTCCACTTTGTTAAAGTAGAATGTGTCATGAAAAAACAATCTCGGAATCAGAATAATCGGTAAAAGCATCCCAGAGTTATTAATGCATAAAGTGATAGTGGTCAGAATTGCAAAAAAGGGCTGCATCCTTAAAGGGGTTCTCCGGAGCTTAGACATCTTATCCCCTATCCAAAGGATAGGGGATAAGATGCCTGATCGCGGGAGTCCCGCCACTGAAGACCCCCGGGATCTTGCACGCCGCACCCCATTTGTAATCAGTCCCTGGAGCATGTTCGCTCCGGGTCTGATTACCGACGACCACAGGGCCGACGGCGTGTGACGTCATGCCTCCGCCCCCGTGTGACGTCACGCTCCGCCCCTCAATGCAAGCCTATGGGAGGGGGCGTCACAGCTATCACGCCCCCTCCCGTAGGCTTGCATTGAGGGGCGGAGCGTGACGTCACACGGGAGCGGAGGCGTGACGTCACACACTGCCGCCCCTGTGGTCGTCGGTAATCAGACCCGGAGCAAACACACTTCGGGGACTGATTACAAACGAGGTGCCGCGTGCAAGATCCCGGGGGTCCCCAGAGGCGGGACTCCCGCGATCAGGCATCTTATGTCTTATAAGATGTCTAAGCACCGGAGAACCCCTTTAAGATGAAAATGGGCTCAGACCTTAAGGGGTTAATATTTGGTTGCAAACACTTTGGAAAAAATAACTGAAATCATTGGCTTCTTTGATGTATGTTTGAGGTCATCGTCCTGTTGGAAGACCCAAGATCTTGGACGCAAACCCAGCTTTCTGACACTGGGCTGTACAGTGCGACCCAAAATCTTTTGGTAATCCTCAGATTTCATGATGCCTTGCACACATTCAAGGCACCCAGTGCCACAGGCAGCAAAACAACCACAAAACATAATTGAACCTTCACCATATTTCACTGTAAGTACTGTGTTCTTTTATTTGTAGGCCTCATTCCTTTTTTGGTAAACAGTAGAATGATATGCTTTACCAAAAAGCTCTATCTTGGTCTCATCTGTCCACAAGATGTTTTCCCAGATGGATTTTGGCTTACTCAAGTTCATTTCGGCAAAATCTAGCCTTGCTTTTTTATTTCTCTGTGTCAGCAGTGAGGTCCTCCTGGGTCTCCTGCCTTAGCGTTTCATTTCATTTAAATGTCGATGGATAGTTTCCGCTGACACTGATGCTCCCTGAGCCTGCAGGACAGCTTGAATACCTTTGGAACTTGTTTGGGGCTGCTTATTCACCATCCAGACTATCCTGCGTTGACACCTTTCATCAATTTTTCTCTTCCGTCCACGCCCAGGGAGATTAGCTACAGTGCCATGGGTTGCAAACTTCTTGATAATGTTGTGGACAAAGGCAAATCTAGATCTCTAGAGATGGACTTGTAACCTTGAGATTGTTGATATTTTTCTACAATTTTGGATTTCAAGTCCTCAGACAGTTCTCTTCTCCTCTTTCTTAGTGTGGCACACAAAGACACACAATGCAAAGACTAAGTGAAAGTCTCTCTCCTTTTTATCTGCTTTCAGGTTTAATTTTTATATTGCCCACACCTGTTACTTGCCCCAGGTGAGTTTAAAGGAGCATCACATGTTTGAAACAAGTTATTTTTCCACAATTTTGAAAGGGTGTCAATAATTTTGTCCAGACCATTTTTGGAGATTGGTGTGACATTATGTCCAATTTGCTTTTTTTCCTCCCTTTTTTGGTTTAGTTTCAATACACACAAAGGGAATAAACATGTTTATAGCAAAACATGTGTTACTGCAATCCTTTTCTGTGAGAAATACTTCATTTTCAAGAAAAATTTCAGGGGTGCCAACATTTACAGCAATGACTGTATATATATATATATATATATATATATATATATATATATATACAAATGGAATGACTCCAACTTACTGAGTTAAAGTTGTCCCGATAGTATATATATATAGCCATTTCAATGTATTTGAGCATGGGTGTGTGTGAATAAATAAACTATATTATTCTTTTGATTAAGTTGGGTTCACACAGATTCAAATTTACGGCTCGTATTTAAATTAACTCAACAAGTTTCCTGGGATAATTATGTGACAAATCTTACGCTATGTGAACCCAGTTTAAAAGGTTTGCCTGTTTACATAATGTGCTAGTCAATTGTTACAGAAAACCAGAAACAATGCTAAAATGTAGGAAACATAGAAGTGGGATCTTTTGGCTAAACTATGAAAACTATGCCAAAAAACAATACAAAGTCACATGGTTTAAATGATTTTATTGTTTTTTGAGAACATTTTTACAAGAAATGTTGGCCAAAGAAAAAAAAAAACGCGGCCAAAAGAACATTACAAAACAATGGTGAAGTATTTGTTGCAATTGATGTAAGGGGAAGAGGAAATCACCTTACAATATTTAAACCCAGTGAATGCTGCATTTTGAGGTACCAAAGAAATACCGTAAGCTAAAAACAAGTGTGGAAAATTTATAATAAGCATTTCAATATTTTGGCATGAACATTTTGGATTAGCCCAAATTTGGTGCAATTTACTACAATGAGCCTAAATTTACAGGAAGGCAGCGGAGGCAGGTGAGGGGACCTCCGTCTGCCGTGCTGGATGATCGGATCGCCGCGGCATCGCTGCGGGTGCTCCGATCAACCATTTTAGTGACCGCGATGCTGCAGATGCCGTGATCTATATTGATCATGGCATCTGAGCGGTCAATGGTGGACATCCGCATGATCGTGGATGTCCGCCATTACGGGTGGGTCCCTGGCTGTGCTCTGATGCTCGAGGTTATGCTTAGGACGTAAATGTACGTCCTGGTGCCTTAAGTACCACCTCACCAGGACGTACATTTACGTCCTGTGTCGTTAAGGGGTTAAACATTCTATTTAATTTTTGCAGTATAAATATTAAACACAATGCAAAGATGCATCATGAATAATTAAAAACAGTGTACAGTAATTCCAAAATATGACATTAGGTAGGTAGTCATCATCGTAAATTAAACTTACTTTGTAAAATGTCAGCTTTTTTTTATTGCATGTTGGATGGAATTATAGATACCAATCACAAATGGACATATGTAGAGTGATAGATTACTTGTCTCTTTCCCTATTTATTTGATTTTATCTCAGATGTCAGGTATCATACAACCCATCTAGATCTCTTCTTCATAATTGGCTGAATTACCGTGCATACATTTTCACCATTTGTTACAATTATCATTTGGGATAATATCAAGATGGACTTTCTAATGGGATGATGACCTAAAGGCCATGGCATTCTGACACTACATTTTATCAATAATGAAAAATAGCTCAATTTTCAAGTTTGTTTGTATATCAAAGATTCCCTGATATATGACAATGAGTTTAAATAGAAACAAAGTGGAAGCAATATCTGACATTAGAATGAACACAAAAAAAATCAGAACTAAAATGACAATTTATAATTCTGTCAAGTGGACATTGAACAAGTTTGCAAAGATGGCTTAGCAACACCATATTTGATAAAAGCGGGCAGGAGATATGCTGGTCAAACGTGTAGAGAACATGAATACTAGAAAATCTCATTACATATTGGACATTACACGTTCTGATGGAGTTTATATATGACCCTTTTAGCCTGAGCAATAAATCTTGACACAACACCATATTTTACACATGACAAGTGTGGTTAAATTTTATGTCTTGGTATCAGTGCTGGAAGGTTTTAATGGGCGAGCAGGAGAATCAGGTGGTCCATAATAGACCCTCTAACATAAATGTGCCATTGTAGATCATGTGATGGCTAACTGTGTTCTCATTACACAATAATATAACATATAATAAAGGCCATACAAACAAAAAATATTCTGAATATTACAGTCACATAGACATTGCAATGACCTTTGACTTGTAAATATGTAAAGAAAAGTATTGCTGCTTACTGCATTGCTGAACATTGCTGATTGTATTAGCAGGTACAGATAACAAGATAGAAAACCAAAATATCTTGAAAATTGTAGCCAAAAAGAATTGCAAGCAGCCTGTGTGTCTGTAAAGTCATGTGATTACTGCAGAATAAGCAATAAACAGCCTGTGTCTTTAAAGTCATTTGATTACAGCAGTGATTGATGCAAGCATTCTTTAAAGGAGGGGCTAAAGTCTACCATAGTTTTTCCTTGGTAACAAGTTGATGAGTATGTATCAGTCAAATGTTTGTACGTTCTTTTAAATGGACTATACGGTTAGCTGAGTAATTGCCAGTGATTTAAGAACTGTATGAGCAGCAACAAATAAAGAAATCTATCACTGACAGTCATAGAAACATAGAATGTGTCGGAAGATAAGAACCGTTTGGCCCACCTAGTCTGCCCAATAATCTGAATCCTATCAATAGTCCCTGGCCCTATCTTATATGAAGGATAGCCTTATGCTTATCCCATGCATGTTTAAACTCCTTCACTGTATTTGCCGCGACCACTTCTGCAGTAAGGCTATTCCATGCATCCACTACTCTCTCAGTAAAGTAATGTCAGGAAGTATTACTTTACTGAGAGAGTAGTGGATGCATGGAATAGCCTTCCTGCAGAAATGGTTGCTGTAAATACAGTAAAGGAGTTTAAACATGCATGGGATAAGCATAAGGCTATCCTTCAGATAAGATAGGGCCCGGGACTATTGATAGGATTCAGATTATTGGGCAGACTAGATGGGCCAAATGGTTCTTATCTGCCGACACATTCTATGTTTCTATGACTAGGTAAGCCTGAGGAAGAAGGTAGTTTTTAACCTTTGAAACGCGTTGCTATATATGCATATTAAATGAGTTCCTGACATCTCTGGCTGTTCTGGCGCTGTTTATCGGCATCTTGACCGGGACTGATTGATGCAAGCTAACGTGGAGGGGGTATGTCTGGTGAACTTTACACCTAGATCCCCCACTGTGGAGTAAGTGAGAATCTATCTTACCCATTATTTTATGTTTACCTAGTCACCCTTCAGTGAGCGCTGGTCATTTTTCTATGGTTGTTTTTTCTGTTTATTCACTGGTATTTTACGGGCATTTCTTGTCCCCGGAAGACCACGCACTCTCCAGACCTGTGGATATATGAAGAGGCCAAGTTATATGTTGATTGATCTCACTCCTGTCTAGGCTCGTGGGTGTTAGTGGGGTTGCTCACCTGTTTCTGGGTGCCATTCCACTCACACCGGGTGAGTCCTCTCCCTTATAATAACGGTGGTGGTCCTTGGATTTAAGCGCTTCTACATATTTTCATATATATACTTCTCATGTTTCTATGACTGTCAGTGATAGATAGATTTATTTATTTGTTGCTGCTCATACATTTATTTATGTTATGTTATGCTGTATGTGATGGTTTATGTTGCAGGCTATTTGGTTGGCAAATACCATACTCTCTGGCACTGCAATGATAGATTAGAGTTGTTGGATGGGAGCCACACATAAAGTATAGAGAGCAGCATAGGCTCAGGAAAGGCTTGGTGTTGGCTGGGAGATGGTGACACTGATATGTTGTTGAGCCAGCTCACTGTTAAGAGGATCAACTGAGAGGTGACAAAGGTTTGGTGTCAATTGGGGAAGTTGTACATGTTGTGCCAACTGGAGCTGCTGCTGGCCTACAAGATATTAAGGCCTGAGGCCTATTCACCTGGAAGTAGCAGTGTGCTGAAGACTTTTGAAAGATTTGCCATTGCAGAAGAGGTGGTGGGTTGGAAGCAGTGGGCTGGAGGAAGTTTCTCCCCTATGGGGATAAGTAGTGGAGGATTAAAATGTAGGAATGCTAGCCCACTTATATTTTGCTGTGGGCTTGAGGCTGGTAGATGAAGCGGAAGACATGGGAAGAGTTAGGCAGAGGGTCACGTGGTATGGGGACGTGAAAAGTTGCTCAGCTACTTCACTAGGCTGCTGCTGAGGATGTGGAGAGGAACATGAGCCTGGAGGGAACCAGGAGGGCTTAACCCCTTAAGGACTCAGCCCATTTTCACCTTAAAGGGGTACTCCGCCCCTAGACATCTTATCCCCTATCCAACGATGCTCCAGCCCCTGTATTGCCCGTCATTACGCGCAGAGCAAACTCGCTCTGTGCAGTAATGATAGCGCGGTGCCGCAGCGGCGATCCCGGGGGTCCCCAGCAGTGGGACCCCGGCGATCTGACATCTTATCCCCTATCCTTTGGATAGGGGATAAGATGTCTGGGCGCAGAGTACCCCTTTAAGGACGCGGCCAATTTTATATTTGCGTTTTTGTTTTTTGCTCCTCGCCTTCTAAAATGTATGGTAAACGCCCCAATTTAAACGATCGTCCAGCCAATAGCAGCCGGCGGGGGAGGGGTTAACTGCATCTTCTTGCAGCTCTGCCCGTTAGCTGAGTTCAGTCAGCGGGCAAAGCTGCTCGAAGGTACCAGGGACCCCCCCTGTGAGGATTGGAGCCCCCTCAGGACCGACGATCCCCCATAGAGCAGGGACAGAAAACCCCCCAGGGAAAGGTAGGAAAAAATAGTGTAAAACAGTAAAATAAAATTAAAAAAAAAAAATCCCCCCCCCCGATCCCCTAATAGGTCCCCAAGGGTCTGCCTGAGATTTTTTAGCTTGACCCGGGCCCTATTAGGGGTTCAGGGCGCTGCATTTGGCCCCCCATTTTTTTTGGGCCGCAGCTTTTTATTTTTGTTCATATAATGGTGTGGGATTTCTAATCACACACCGTTATATATAGTATACACCAAGCACACACACTACATACATCCCCGCCACCCCCCACACACAACCCCCTCCCCCCCCCACCACCGCCCCCCGCCCACCATCGCCCACCACCCTGATTCTTTTTTGGCCAGGTCCAATAAATGGTACGCCGTTAGTGCAACCGAAATGAGGACATTTTGAGGCCTCGTGCTGCACATGGGCCTGGTCAAAAAGCCAAGTGTCAGGCAGTACTGGAGCGGGGACGTCCTATACCAGACCCAGCTGTACAGTATGGCCATGGCACGAAAGCGGTTCGAGGCCATTCGGAAATGCCTGCATTATTCAGATAATGCGGCATGTCCACCCCGAAGTGATCCCACCTATGACTGGCTTTACAAAGTGAGGCCGGTCATCGATCACTTTGGGGCCAAATTTTTGGAGGCCTATATACCGCTTCGGGAGCTCTCTGTAGATGAGTCTCTCATCAGTTTTAAGGGGAGACTCATCTTCCGCCAGTATATTCCCTCGAAGCAGGTGCGGTATGGCGTGAAGCTCTATAAACTTTGCAAGAGTACCTCCGGGTACATTTGCAAGTTTAGAGTATATGAGGGACGAGATTCCCGTATTGAACCCCCAGAATGTCCCCCCACTCTGGGTGTTAGCGGGAAAATCGTTTGGGACCTTATGCACCTATTGCTGGATAAGTGTTTCCACGTATAAGTGGATAACTTTTATACCAGCATCCCTCTGTTCAATTTCCTTTCTGCCAGATCCACGTCCGCTTGTGGGACCGTGCAGAAGAATCAGAGAGGCCTCCCTCTAAATTTTGTTCAGACACCTATGCCCAAGGGTGAATCCCGTGCCCTTACCCATGAAAACCTGTTGCTGGTCAAGTATAAGGATAAGAGGGATGTCCTTATGCTGACCACTATTCATGGTAATGGCAGCTCACCTGTCCCTGTGCGAGGTACCACAACAACGGTCCTCAAGCCCGATTGTATTCTGGACTACAATCAGTATATGGGGGGAGTTGATCTTTCCGATCAAATCCTGAAGCCATATAACGCCATGCGGAAAACACATGTATGGTACAAGAAAGTTGCGGTCTACTTGGTACAGGTTGCCATGTACAATTCTTTTGTACTGTACCAGAACTCTGGCAACACAGGGACATACCTTCAGTTCCAAGAAGAAGTCCTAAAGGTCCTGATCTTTGCTGACCGGGAAAGAGCAGGCCGGACTTCCCAAGGAACTGAAGTTATAGGTGCCAGGATCATCCCAGGCCAACACTTTCCAGGTGAGGTCCCCCACACTGGAAAGAAGGGACGATCCCAGAAAAAAAGTCAGAGTGTGTAACAGGAGGGGGATTCGGAAGGACACCACCTATCAATGTGACACTTGCCCTGATCATCCGGGCCTCTGCATTAAAAACTGCTTCAGGGAGTATCACACTTCCATGCAGTACTAAATTTTCCCTTTTCATTTTAATTTTCCATAATTTGACCCCAATGTACCAAGTCCAGAGTACATTCCAAGTTTTAACCCCATAAAAGCACTAAATTGCCCAAAAAACTCTCATAAAAAAAAAAACCTGATAAGACCTCTGGGGGTATTTTTTCCTCTGGGTCATGGGTCACTGAGTCACTATCATCGGGGACTTTTTATGTTGCCTCAAATGCGCAGTGCTCTCTCTCCACCTGAGCGGGGTGCGCATTTGAGGCAACAGGTTAGGGACAGCCACACACATCACATTCCCAGAATGATGATTCAGAGCATAGGGTTTGGGGTGGGCATATTTTTTAGTTTTGGCTATGCTCTGGGTCATCATTCTGGGAACATAACCTGTTTTATCCTTTTATGTCCCACTGTACCCCTTGTTAGTTATTAGTGTACCCCATATAATGCCCCTTGAGGGGGGGGGGGGTCCCAGTGTTCTGGCTCCATAGGCAGAAGCTCAAGGCCTCTGACTGCCCTCCTGTTCCTCCGTGACCAGTGTGCACCCGGAGATCCGTTTTACGCCCAGATATGAGGTATGTCCTTTTTCCAAAGAAATGTATTTACAAATTTTTTTTTTTTTTGCTTTTCTGGCAGTAAATGCGACATTTAGCAAAATTAGCAAATGTGACTCCTTCTCTTCTGAGCATTGTAGTGCTCCTGCAGTGCATTTGACGTCCACTTATGGGGTACCTCCATACTCAGAAGAGATGGGGTTACAAATTTTGGGGGGCATTTTCTGCTATTAACCCTTGCAAAAATGTGAAATTTGGGGGGAAACACACATTTTAGTGAAAAAAAAATATTTTTTTTACATATGCAAAAGTCGTGAAACCCCTGTGGGGTATTAAGGCTCACTTTATTCCTTGTTACATTCCTCAAGGGGTCTAGTTTCCAAAATGGTATGCCATGTGTTTTTTTTTGCTGTTCTGGCACCATAGGGGCTTCCTAAATGCGACATGCTCCCCGAGCAAAATTTGCTCTCAAAAAGCCAAATATGACTCCTTCTCTTCTGAGCATTGTAGTTCGCCCGTAGCGCACTTCAGGTCAACTTATGGGGTACCTCCATACTCATAAGAGATGGGGTTACAAATTTTGGGGGGTATTTTCTACTATTAACCCTTGCAAAAATGTGAAATTTGGGGGGAAACACACATTTTAGTGAAAAAAAAAAAATTTTTTTTTACATATGCAAAAGTCGTGAAACCCCTGTGGGGTATTAAGGCTCACTTTATTCCTTATTACGTTCCTCAAGGGGTCTAGTTTCCAAAATGGTATGCCATGTGTTTTTTTTTGCTGTTCTGGCACCATAGGGGCTTCCTAAATGCGACATGCCCCCGAGCAAAATTTGCTCTCAAAAAGCCAAATATGACTCCTTCTCTTCTGAGCATTGTAGTTCGCCCGTAGTGCATTTCAGGTCAAGTTATGGGGTACCTCCATACTCAGAAGAGATGGGGTTACAAATTTTGGGGGATATTTTCTGCTATTAACCCTTGAAAAATGTGAAATTTGGGGGGAAACACACATTTTAGTGAAAAAAATATATATTTTTTTTACATATGCAAAAGTCGTGAAACCCCTGTGGGGTATTAAGGCTCACTTTATTCCTTAACAAACACAACAAGAACGTGGTCTCAAATGTCAGGAAGTGCTCGAGCCCAAATGCTGGTGTGCATTTATAGGGAATAGCAAGTCCTGCACTTGTGGTCCGTTGCTATGGG
The DNA here is from genome assembly GCF_029499605.1 of Hyla sarda. NCBI lineage: Eukaryota > Metazoa > Chordata > Amphibia > Anura > Hylidae > Hyla > Hyla sarda. The sequence goes on from NC_079192.1 coordinate 146,125,402, forward strand.
CAATCCCCAGCAAAAAATGCATACAATGGAGGATGTCTGCAACCAACCACAAGGACCAACATATGTCATCCTTACCCGATGAATGGGTGTGTGGATGTGAACATAGAGAAGTACAGAAACACAACATAAACATAAACGCACTGGTGTGGTGGATGCAACAATGACATTAGCTAACCCTCAAAACTGATGTAAAATTGAGACATTAGCCAGTATATCCTTATATGAAGGACATACCTGAGCCCGCATACCACGCCAAGGTTTCTCAAGTGATGCGGGACCTAACCTAAACCTGCCTGTGATTGATAAGCAAGAAAACAGGGGCAAATGCGCAATTACAAAAGCTTTTGGTCCGACTTACAGACTGCTCCCAGTGTCAACCTTGGCGTGGTATGCGGGCTCAGGTATGTCCTTCATATAAGGATATACTGGCTAATGTCTCAATTTTACATCAGTTTTGAGGTTTAGCTAATGTCATTGTTACATCCACCACACCAGTGCATTTATGTTTATGTTGTGTTTCTGTACTTCTCTATGTTCACATCCACACACCCATTCATCGGGTAAGGATGATATATGTTGGTCCTTGTGGTTGGTTGCAGACATCCTCCATTGTATGCATTTTTTTGCTGGGGATTGCCCATAGCAACGGACCACAAGTGCAGTACTTGCTATTCCCTATAAATGCACACCAGCATTTGGGCTCGAGCACTTCCTGACATTTGAGACCACGTTCTTGTTGTGTTTGTTTTGTAATAATATACCAATGCGCCTTTATTATCATGTATAGGTAGCATTTAGATGCACCTGTGAGGCCGGCAACTCATCAGCCTACTTAGGTGGGGCTTATAGCCTGCTTCCTCCCTCCCATTGTTTGTGTAACCACACACTGGAGTTGACACTGGGAGCAGTCTGTAAGTCGGACCAAAAGCTTTTGTAATTGAGCATTTGCCCTTGTTTTCTTGCTTATCATGCACAGGCAGGTTTATGTTAGGTCCCGCATCACTTGAGAAACCTTGGTGTGGTATGCGGGCTCAGGTATGTCCTTCATATAAGGATATACTGGCTAATGTCTCAATTTTACATCAGTTTTGAGGGTTAGCTAATGTCATTGTTACATCCACCACACCAGTGCATTTATGTTTATGTTGTGTTCCTCACTTTATTCCTTGTTGCGTTCCTCAAGGGGTCTAGTTTCCAAAATGGTATGCCATGTGTTTTTTTTTGCTGTTCTGGCACCATAGGGGCTTCCTAAATGCGACATGCCCCCCGAGCAAAATTTGCTCTCAAAAAGCCAAATATGACTCCTTCTCTTCTGAGCATTGTAGTTCGCCCGTAGTGCATTTCAGGTCAACTTATGGGGTACCTCCATACTCAGAAGAGATGGGGTTACAAATTTTGGGGGGTATTTTCTGCTATTAACCCTTGCAAAAATGTGAAATTTGGGGGGGAAACACACATTTTAGTGAAAAAAAAATATATATTTTTTTACATATGCAAAAGTCGTAAAACCCCTGTGGGGTATTAAGGCTTACTTTATTCCTTGTTATGTTCCTCAAGGGGTCTAGTTTCCAAAATGGTTTGCCATGTGTTTTTTTTTTTGCTGTTCTGGCACCATAGGGGCTTCCTAAATGTGACATGCCCCCCAAAAACCATTTCAGAAAAACTCACTCTCCAAAATGCCACTGTCGCTCCTTCCCTTATGAGCCCTCTACTGCTCCCGCCGAACACTTGACATACACATATGAGGTATTTCCTTACTCGAGAGAAATTGGGTTACACATTTTAAGAAAATTTCTCTCTTTTTACCCCTTGTAAAAATGCAAAAACTGGGTTTACAAGAACATGCGAGTGTAAAAAATTAAGATTTTGAATTTTCTCCTTCAACTCGCGGCTATTCCTGTGAAACACCAAAAGGGTTAACAAACCTTTTGAATGTCATTTTGAATACTTTGAGGGGTGCAGTTTTTATAATGGTGTCATTTGTGGGGTATTTCTAATAAGAAGGCCCCTCAAATCCACTTCTAAACAGAACTGGTCCCTGAAAATAAAATTTTGAAAATTTTGTGAAAAATTGGAAAATTGCTGCTGAACTTTGAAGCCCTCTGATGTCTTTCAAAAGTATAAACTTGTCAACTTTATGATGCAAACATAAAGTAGACATATTGTATATGTGAATCAATATATAATTTATTTGGAATATAGATTTTCCTTATAAGCAGAGAGCTTCAAAGTAAAAAAAATGCTAAATTGTCAATTTTTTCATCAAATTTTGGAATTTTTCACCAAGAAATTATGCAAGTATCGACAAAATTTTACTGCTAACATAAAGTAGAATATGTCACGAAAAAACAATCTCGGAATCAGAATGAAAGGTAAAAGCATCCCAGAGTTATTAATGCTTGAAGTGACAGTGGTCAGATGTTAAAAAAATGGCCGGGTCCTTAAGGTATATTTGGGCTGGGTCCTTAAGGGGTTAACATTTATTTTTTTTTTTTTACATTTTTTAGGTAGTACTACTACTCCCATCATGGAACACACTGTTCCATGATAGGAGTAGTAGTACTTTGACTCACTGTCAGATCGCCCGGCTGTCACATTTGTCAGCCACGTCGATCCTCCTGTATACTGTATAGGCTGGCCGCTCTTCTCTGGTCCCCTGTACTGCCGTATGTTTACTAATATTCATATTTCCCGCTGAGATGTGATTGGCCAGAGGGTTCTAGCCAATCACAAATGTCTGGGAAATATGAATATTAGGACATATACGGCAGGGACCTTAGAAGAGCGGCCGGCTGCATCTATACTTTATACAGGATGATCGCAGCTGATGTCTAGAGTGACATCCGCTGTGATCATTTCTACTACTACCCCCAACATGGAGCACACTGTGCTCCATGATGGGAGCTGTAGTACTTTTACAGATCGCAACAGATGTCAGAGGTGACACTTGTTGCGATCTATTAATGCAGGTACTACAGCTCCCATCATGGAGCAGTGTGTGCTCCATGTTGGGGGTAGTAGTAGAAATGATCACAGCTGATATCCCTCTAGACATCAGCTGCGATCATCCTGTTTAAAGTATAGATCCGGCCGGCCACTCTTCTAAGGTCCCTGCTGTATATGTCCTAATATTCATATTTCCCAGACATTTGTGATTGGCTAGAACCCTCTGGCCAATCACATCTCAGCGGGAAATATGAATATTTGTAAATATAGGGCAGTACAGGGGACTAGAGAAGAGCGGCCAGCCTATACAGTATATATTAGGATCGCTGTGGCTGACAAATGTGACAGCCGGGGCAATCTGACAGTGAGTCAAAGTACTACTACTCCTATCATGGAACAGTGTGGTCCATGCTGGGAGTAGTAGTACTAACTAAAAAGGAATAAAAAAGTTAAAGACACTCACATACACTATATTTTTATAATTGTCGGATACATTTTAGTGCCCTGCCCGCCCACATAAATTGCTTACTGTTTCAAAATTAAATAACATTTCTTTATAAAAAAATATGCATTTTGTTAGATACAATTTTTTCTAACACTAATGTATATTTTTTATAATTTTTTTTATGTTACCCTATGAAATTTAAATAAAACAGGTATCTCCCTCACTTTTTTGGATCGCTAAAATCCAAAAAAGATTAAAAACCGCCTGCAAAAACGCCAAAGTTAAAACCCACATAGCGTTTTTTTTTGCGTTTTTTCACTCCCATAGACATCTATGGGGGAAAAACGCAACCTTTTGCGAAAAAAAAGACAGACCCTCAGCAAGCAGACGTTTTTGAAATCCAGCGTTTTCGATCAAAATCACTAAAAAACGCCAAAAGGATTAAAAAAACGCCAAACTCAAAAACGCCAAGTGGATAAGGGTTTCTGCGGTTTCCTATAGACTTACAGCTAACATCTGGTCGCAGCATTTTGTTTGCAAAAAAAACGCCATGCGGCAAAATGGGTGTTTTTAACAGCGTTTTTGCGAAAAATTACTCAGCGGAGACCCGGCCTAACTCTTTTATTTTTCAGTATACAGGGCTATATGAGGGCTAATATTTTGCATGATCTTTAGTTTTTATTGGTACCGTTTTTATTTTGATGGGACTTTTTGATCGCTTTTTATACATTTTTTTAATGGTGTATGCAGTGATAAAAAATGCACAGTTTTGGACAGAATTCCAATCCCAGCAAGAATAAAGTCTTGCATTCCTACTAAAATAAAATCTTTGCTGCCTTTCTTTTACCGTGAAACTGTGTGGTAAACAATGTATATATGGGATCAAGAGCTGAGGGGGTTAATAAATAATTAATGTGGTGATCTCTACTGAATTAATTAACTGATAATTAAGTTGGACCAAGCACAAATATTTCCCCTGATTAATGGGGCTCAGTTTTTCTGTAGCAGCCGTCATCCTTCTCTTATTAAATGGCACCTGTCACATGAGTAAACTGGGTTGACTGACGACTAGTAAAATAATTCCAGGGATACTAGGATTAGTATTTCACACACAGTAATTTTGACCATTTTTGGTCTTTTCTGTGTAGATATTTGCTGCGTTTTGAAAGAATTATTTTTTACTGTTTATACTGAAAAATTTAAGTCACTATAGACATTTTTTTCTTTATTTTTATGTTTTTGCATTTTAGCATTTATTGATGTTTTTTTTACTTTTATTATAATAATTATATATTTTTTTACTCAGCATGCTATAGGTACGATCGTTTTTGTAGGCATTTCTCAATTCGCATATATGTAAGAAAAGAAAACGTTCATGTTAAACACGTAAGAAAAGTGCATGTTAAAAATGTCTGTACAAGACTAGGTTTACAATTGGTTTATATTCTGGCAGTTTTTGGAAAACTGCCACTGCAGTTTTTGAGCCAAAGTCAGAAGTGGATCCATTAGGGAGGAGAAGTGTAAGTCCTTCCTTTATATGTCCTTTTCCTTTTGAATCCACTTCTGGCTTTGGCTCAAAAACTGCAGAGGCAGCTTTCCAAAAATGACTGATTCAGTAGGCACTGGCCGCACTCGGCATTTCAGGCCGGATTTTGTCTGACAGGAAATTTTGTAGTGTGAATCTAGCCTAAACTACTAAAACCTCAGAAGAATGCATTGCATTTTTTACAAGGCAACAGAAATATTTTTGAAAATAAATGTCTGAAAGAGGCCTGAGAGATACATATGAAACCTGGTACTGGGTAAAATATGGTCTTAACTAAAACAGCATGGAACATGGAACTTAATAAAAAAAAAAAGTATAAATAAGAAAAAAACGAGTGTTGAATTTTCAACCAGTGTTTGACTAGCCCACTAGGACTGGAGGATGCTTCGGTGGGCTCAGACACCAACATCTCTAGACAGAGACACAGTTGGAAAGGAGTGATGAAATGGAAAGCCTTTGAATCTCCAATCTCTTCAGGTAATGTGGGAATGTGACCGATAAGAGATATGCCTATTCTTTGCCCTTTGGGACACCATTACAGGCCAGTAGACAGGCACTAATTGGGCTACTAATTCATGTTTTAAGGAAATAAAATGTATTTAACCCCTTCACGACGAGCGACGTACATGTACGGCGCCGCGAAGTGTCACTTGGCGCGCGGCGACGTACATGTACGTCGCGGGGTTCTGGGAGCGCCGCGTCACCGGTAGCGGTGATCGGGCCGGGATGACTGCTGTTATCTAACAGCAGGAATCCCGGCACATCGCCGAGGGGGGTCCTGAGACCCCCCCATGACCGCGATGCGCGCAAATCGCAGGTCAATTCAGACCTGCGATCTGCGCAATTCCGGGTCATACGGGTCACTGGTGACCCGGTGACCCAGGAAAATAAGAGGGATCGTAGGTGTCCGAGACACCCTAGATCCCCATAAAGGGATAGGAGTTTGGTGGCAGGGTTGCCACCCCTCCTATCCCTGCTATTGGTCGGCCGAGCGACCGACCGATAGCAGACCGGGGGAGGGGGGTTAAAGTTCGGTTCCCCCTGCTTTGCCCACCTATCGGTGTCCGGGCAAAACGGGGGAACCGTCCAGGGAGGGTCGGCGCCGAAGGTCCCTACCTGGATCCCGGATCGCGATCCTCCCTGCGGGGATCCCCCACGTGCGACGGCGGCTTCCGGGTCCTGCTAGGTGAGTTGTTGCCTAGCAACATCCGGAGGGCCACAGTTTACAGTGGTCTCTAAACCGTGGCCCTCCAGATGTTGCAAAACTACAACTCCCAGCATGCCCAGACAGCTGTTTGCTGTGTGGGCATGCTGGGACTTGTAGTTTTGCAATATTTAGAGGGGTTCAGGTTGTAGATCACTAAGTGGTCTCAAACTGTAGCCCTCCAGATGTTGCAAAACTACAACTCTCAGCATGAGAGTTGTAGTTTAGCAACATCTGGAGGGCCACAGTTTTGAGACCACTGGACAGTGATTTACAACTTGAACCCCTCTAAATCTTGCAAAACTACAACTCCCAGCATTCAGGAACAGCATAAGGCTGTCTTGGCATGCTGGGAGTTGTACTTGCGTGCCTCCAGCCATTGCATAACTACATCTCCCAGCATGCCCTTCCGCAATCAGTACATGCTGGGAGTTGCAGTTTTGCAACAGCTGGAGGCACAATGGTTGGAAAATACTGAGTTAGGTCATAGAACCTAACTCAAGGTTTTCCAGCCAGTGTGCCTCCAGCTGTTGCAAAACTACAACTCCCAGCATGCATGGTCTGTCAGTGCATGCTGGGAGTTGTAGTTTTGACCCCCCTCCCGTGTGAATGTACAGGCTACATTCACACTGGCGGCAGATTACAGTGAGTTCCCCGCTGCAAATTTGAGATGCGGCAAATTTTCCGCCGCAGCTCAAACTCCTAGCGGGAGACTCAGTGTAATCTGCCGCCAGTGTGAATGTAACCTAAAAACACTAAACTACACTAACATAAAATAAAGAGTAAAACACTACATGTACACACGTACACTGCCCCCCCACCCCCCACCCCCCTTCTCCAATAAAAATGAAAAACGTATTGTACGGCAGTGTTTCTAAGATGGAGCCTCCAGCTGTTGCAAAACAAAAACTCCCTGCATTTCTGGACAGCAATTGACTGTCCAAGCATGCTGGGAGTTTAGCAACAGCTGGAGGCGCCCTGTTTGGGAATCACTGGCGTAGAATACCCCTATGTCCACCCCTATGCAAGTCCCTAATTCAGGCCTCAAATGCACATGGCGCTCTCACTTTGGAGCCCTGTCGTATTTCAAGGCAACAGAATAGGGTCACATATGGGGTATCGCCGTACTCGGGAGAAATTGCCTAACAAATTTTGGGGGGCTTTTTCTCCTTTTACCCCTTATGAAAAGGAACAGTTGGGGGTCTACACCAGCATGTTAGTGTAAAAAAATAAAAAATTTTACACTAACATGCTGGTGTTGCCCTATACTTTTCATTTTCACAAGAGGTAAAAGGGAAAAACGCCCCCCAAAATTTGTAACACAATTTCTCCCGAGTACGGAGATACCCCATATGTGGGCGCAAAGTGCTCTGGGGGCGCACAACAAGGCCCAGAAGGGAGAGTGCGCCATGCACATTTGAGGTGATTTGCACAGAGGTGGCTGATTGTTACAGCGGTTCTGAAAAAAAAAACACCCACATGTGACCCCATTTTGAAAACTACACCCCTCACGGAATGTAATAAGGGGTGCAGTGAGAATTTATACCCCACAGGTGTCTGACGGATCTTTGGAACAGTGGTCCGTGAAAATGAAAAATTTTGCACAGCCCACTGTTACAAAGATCTGTCAGACACCAGTGGGGGGTAAATGCTCACTGTACCCCTCATTACATTCTGTGAGGGGTCTAGTTTCCAAAATGGTATGCCATGTGGGGGTTATTTTGCTGTTATGGCACCATAGGGGCTTCCTAAATGCGACATGCCCCCCGAGCAAAATTTGCTCTCAAAAAGCCAAATATGACGCCTTCCCTTCTGAGCATTGTAGTTCGCCCGTAGTGCACTTCAGGTCCACTTATGGGGTACCTCCATACTCAGAAGAGATGGGGTTACAAATTTTGGGGGGTCTTTTCTGCTATTAACCCTTGCAAAAATGTGAAATTTGGGGGGAAACCCACATTTTAGTGATTTTTTTTTTTTTTTTTTTACATATGCAAAAGTCATGAAACACCTGTGGGGTATTAAGGCTCACTTTATCCCTTGTTACGTTCCTCAAGGGGTCTAGTTTCCAAAATGGTATGCCATGTGTTTTTTTTGCTCTTCTGGCACCATAGGGGCTTCCTAAAGGTGACATGCCCCCCAAAAACCATTTCAGAAAAACGTACTCTCTAAAATCCCTGTCACGATGCCGGCTGGCAGGAGGTGGATCCTCTGTGCCAGAGAGGGATTGGCGTGGACCGTGCTAGTGGACCGGTTCTAAGTCACTACTGGTATTCACCAGAGCCCGCCGCAAAGCGGGATGGTCTTGCTGCGGCGGTAGTGACCAGGTCGTATCCACTAGCAACGGCTCAACCTCTCTGACTGCTGAAGATAGGCGCGGTACAAGGGAGTAGACAGAAGCAAGGTCGGACGTAGCAGAAGGTCGGGGCAGGCAGCAAGGATCGTAGTCAGGGGCAACGGCAGGAGGTCTGGAACACAGGCTAGGAACACACAAGGGAACGCTTTCACTGGCACAATGGCAACAAGATCCGGCGAGGGAGTGCAGGGGAAGTGAGGTATACATAGGGAGTGCACAGGTGAACACACTGATTAGAACCACTGCGCCAATCAGCGGCGCAGTGGCCCTTTAAATCGCAGAGACCCGGCGCGCGCGCGCCCTAGGGAGCGGGGCCGCGCGCGCCGGGACAGGACCGATGGAGAGCGAGTCAGGTACGGGAGCCGGGGTGCGCATCGCGAGCGGGCGCCACCCGCATCGCGAATCGCATCCCGGCTGGAGGCGGTATCGCAGCGCACCCGGTCAGAGGATCTGACCGGGGCGCTGCGGGAGCGAGAGTGTAGCGAGCGCTCCGGGGAGGAGCGGGGACCCGGAGCGCTCGGCGTAACAGTACCCCCCCCTTGGGTCTCCCCCTCTTCTTGGAGCCTGAGAACCTGAGGACCAAATTTTTATCTAGGATATTGTCCTCAGGTTCCCAGGATCTCTCTTCAGGACCACAGCCCTCCCAGTCAACCAAAAATAAGGTTTTTCCTCTGACCTTTTTGGAGGCCAGTATCTCCTTTACAGGAAAGATGTCAGAAGAACCGGAGACAGGAGTGGGAGAGATAAGTTTAGGAGAGAAACGGTTGATGATGAGTGGTTTAAGAAGAGAAACGTGAAAGGCATTAGGAATACGAAGAGAAGGAGGGAGAAGAAGTTTATAAGAGACAGGATTAATCTGGCACAAAATTTTGAAAGGACCAAGATAGCGTGGTCCCAATTTGTAGCTGGGAACACGGAAGCGGACATATTTAGCGGAGAGCCATACCTTGTCTCCGGGAGAAAAAATGGGGGGAGCTCTTCTTTTCTTATCAGCAAACTTCTTCATGCGTGATGAAGCCTGTAAGAGAGAATTTTGGGTCTCTTTCCATATGGTGGAAAGATCACGAGTTATTTCATCCACAGCGGGTACACCAGAGGGCAAGGGAGTAGGGAGGGGGGGAAGAGGGTGACGGCCGTACACCACGAAAAATGGGGATTTGGAAGAAGATTCAGAAACTCTGAAGTTATACGAGAATTCGGCCCATGGTAGAAGATCTGCCCAGTCATCCTGGCGGGAGGAAACAAAATGCCGTAAATAATCACCCAGGACCTGGTTAATTCTTTCTACTTGCCCATTGGATTGAGGATGATAAGCAGAAGAAAAGTTTAATTTAATCTTGAGTTGTTTACAGAGAGCCCTCCAGAATTTAGACACGAATTGGACGCCTCTATCCGAGACGATCTGCGTGGGCAACCCGTGAAGACAAAAAATGTGTACAAAAAATTGTTTTGCCAACTGAGGCGCAGAAGGAAGACCAGGAAGAGGGATGAAATGTGCCATCTTGGAGAATCGATCAACGACCACCCAAACAACAGTGTTGCCACGGGATGAGGGTAAGTCTGTAATAAAGTCCATACCAATCAGAGACCAAGGCTGTTCGGGAACAGGCAGAGGATGAAGAAGACCAGCGGGCTTCTGGCGAGGAGTCTTATCCCGGGCACAGACAGTGCAGGCTCGCACAAAATCCACAACATCCGTCTCCAGAGTCGGCCACCAATAGAAACGAGAGATGAGTTGCACGGATTTCTTGATGCCCGCATGACCTGCGAGATGGGAGGAGTGACCCCATTTGAGGATTCCGAGGCGTTGGCGTGGAGAGACGAAGGTCTTCCCTGGAGGAGTTTGCCTGATGGAGGCTGGAGAAGTGGAGATCAGGCAGTCAGGAGGAATGATGTGTTGCGGAGAGAGCTCTACTTCCGAGGCATCCGAGGAACGAGAGAGAGCATCGGCCCTAATGTTCTTATCGGCAGGCCGAAAGTGAATTTCAAAATTAAATCGGGCAAAGAACAGAGACCACCTGGCCTGGCGAGGATTCAGCCGTTGGGCAGACTGGAGATAGGAGAGGTTCTTGTGATCGGTGTAAATAATAACTGGAAATCTTGATCCCTCCAGCAGATGCCTCCATTCCTCAAGTGCTAATTTAATGGCTAGTAGCTCTCGATCCCCGATGGAGTAGTTCCTCTCCGCCGGAGAGAAGGTCTTAGAAAAAAACCCACAAGTAACAGCATGCCCGGAAGAATTTTTTTGTAGAAGGACCGCTCCAGCTCCTACTGAGGAGGCGTCAACCTCCAATAGGAAGGGTTTTGATGGGTCAGGTCTGGAGAGCACGGGAGCTGAAGAAAAGGCAGACTTGAGCTGTTTAAAGGCGTCTTCCGCTTGAGGAGGCCATGACTTAGGATTGGCATTTTTTTTGGTTAAAGCCACGATAGGAGCCACAATGGTGGAAAAATGTGGAATAAATTGTCTGTAATAATTGGCGAACCCCAAAAAACGTTGGATAGCACGGAGTCCGGAGGGGCGTGGCCAATCTAAGACGGCAGAGAGTTTGTCTGGATCCATTTGTGCCAGAGAGGGATTGGCGTGGACCGTGCTAGTGGACCGGTTCTAAGTCACTACTGGTATTCACCAGAGCCCGCCGCAAAGCGGGATGGTCTTGCTGCGGCGGTAGTGACCAGGTCGTATCCACTAGCAACGGCTCAACCTCTCTGATTGCTGAAGATAGGCGCGGTACAAGGGAGTAGACAGAAGCAAGGTCGGACGTAGCAGAAGGTCGGGGCAGGCAGCAAGGATCGTAGTCAGGGGCAACGGCAGGAGGTCTGGAACACAGGCTAGGAACACACAAGGGAACGCTTTCACTGGCACAATGGCAACAAGATCCGGCGAGGGAGTGCAGGGGAAGTGAGGTATACATATGGAGTGCACAGGTGAACACACTGATTAGAACCACTGCGCCAATCAGCGGCGCAGTGGCCCTTTAAATCGCAGAGACCCGGCGCGCGCGCGCCCTAGGGAGCGGGGCCGCGCGCGCCGGGACAGGACCGACGGAGAGCGAGTCAGGTACGGGAGCCGGGGTGCGCATCGCGAGCGGGCGCCACCCGCATCGCGAATCGCATCCCGGCTGGAGGCGGTATCGCAGCGCACCCGGTCAGAGGATCTGACCGGGGCGCTGCGGGAGCGAGAGTGTAGCGAGCGCTCCGGGGAGGAGCGGGGACCCGGAGCGCTCGGCGTAACAATCCCCTTGTCGCTCCTTCGCTTCTCAGCCCTCTACTGCGCCCGCCGAACACTTTACATGGACATATGAGGTATGTGCTTACTCGAGAGAAATTGGGCTACAAAAATAATTATACATTTTCTCCTTTTACCCCTTGTAAAAATTCAAAAATTGGGTCTACAAGAACATGCGAGTGTAAAAAATGAAGATTTTGAATTTTCTCCTTCACTTTGCTGCTTTTCCTGTGAAACACCTAAAGGGTTAAAACATTTACTGAATATCATTTTGAATACTTTGGGGGGTGCAGTTTTTATAATGGGGTATTTTATGGGGTATTTCTAATATGAAGACCCTTCAAATCCACTTCAAACCTGAACTGGTCCCTGAAAAATTGCGAGTTTGAAAATTTTGTGAAAAATTGGAAAATTGCTGCTGAACTTTGAAGCCCTCTGGTGTCTTCCAAAAGTAAAAACTCGTCAATTTTATGATGCAAACATAGTAAAACAAACAAAGTATACATATTGTATATGTGAATCCCCAAAAAAATTATTTGGAATAAGCAGAGAGCTTCAAAGTTAGAAAAATGCTACATTTTTAATTTTTTCATCAAATTTTTGAATTTTTCACCAAGAAAGGATGCAAGTTACCACAAAATTTTACCACTAAGTTAAAGTAGAATATGTCACGAAAAAACATTCTCAGAATCAGAATGATAACTAAAAGCATTCCAGAGTTATTAATGTTTAAAGTGACAGTGGTCAGATTTGCAAAAAAGGGCTTCGTCCTAGAGGTAAATGGGCTCCGTCCTTAAGGGGTTAAGGAGGTTTTTGATTTGAATAAAATGTGCAGCCTGCTAGGGGTAAGAGTCCCTAAGACTCTTCCGACTCTCCTGAAGATTCTGAAGACACTGCATTCAATCACTGATACTGTTATGTGTTCAGAATATCATTAGCAGATGGGAAGCATGTCCTCAATGTAAGTAAACAGTACCTCTGGGGTGGACAATAGCATAGGCACTGGACTTGGAAAGGGGAGTGTGCTTTTTTAATTTTAGTTTACGTCACTAGAAGGCAATATGATTTTTTTTAATTTAATATCTGAGAATCCTTATAACTGGGCATTAAAAAGAGTTCTACAATGGATTATACAGTACATCATTGCAGCGGCCAATGAGTAACCACCATCTTTAGGGGAAGAAACACATCAGCTATGGTTAGAATGAGAGATGAGCGAACTTTTGAAAATTTTGATTCGGACGATTTGCCAAATTTTCCGAAAAAAATCATTTCGGGGCGAATTTATTCACGGCGAATCAGTATTAACCCCTTAAGGACTTAGGACGTACCAGTACGTCCTGAGCCCGCTCCCGGTGTTAAAAACGGGGTCATGCCTTGACCCTGCATAACACCTGGTCGGTCCCAGCTGCTAATAAAAGCCGGGACCCTGGGCTAACAGCGCGCGTAGCACCGATCGTTGTGCCGCGCACTGTTAATCCTTCAGACTCGGCGATCAAAGTTGACCTCTGCGTCTGAAAATGAAAGTAAACGCTTCCCGGCAGCTCAGTCGGGCTGATCGGGACAGCATAAAATCACGATGTTCCGATCAGCTGGGACGCAAGCGGAGGTCTCCCTACCTATGTCTGCGGCGTCCGATTGGGGTTTGATTGCTCCAAGCTTGAACTACAGGCTTGAGCAATCGAGCCCCTATATCGCTGATTCGTGCAGAGCTATGGCTCTGCAGGGATCAGCATAGGAGATCAGTGTGTGCAGTGTTATAGGTCCCTATGGGAGCTATAGCACTGTAAAAAAAAAGTTAACAAAGGTCATTTAACCCCTTCCCTAATAAAAGTTCAAATCACCCACTTTCCCATTAAAAAAAACTGTGTAAATAAAAATAAAAATAAACATATATGGTATCGCCACGTGCGTAAATGTACGACCTATAAAAATATATAATTAATTAAATCGCACGATCAATGGTGTACGCGCAATAAAAAAATCCAAAGTCCAAAATAACGTATTTTTGGTCGCTTTTTATATAATGAAAAAATGAATAAAAAGCGATCAAAAAGTCTGATCAATATAAAAAATGTACCGCTAAAAATGTCAGATCACGGCGCAAAAAATGAGCCCTCACACTGCCCCATGCGCAGAAAAATAAAAAAGTTATAGGGGTCAGAAGATGACAATTTTAAACGTATAAATTTCTGTGCATGTAGTTATGATTTTTTCCAGAAGTAGAACAAAATCAAACCGATATAAGTAGGGTATCATTTTAATTGTATGGACCTACAGAATAAAGATCAGGTGTCATTTTTACTGAAAAATGTACTGCATAGAAACTGAAGCCCCCAAAAGTTACAAAATGGCGTTTTTTCTTCAATTTCGTCGCACAATGATTTTTTTTCCCATTTTGCTGTAGATTTTGGGGTAAAATGACTGATGTCACTGCAAAGTAGAATTGGTGGCGCAAAAATTAAGCCATCATATGGATTTTTAGGTGCAAAATTGAAAGGGTTATGATTTTTGAAAGGTGAGGAGGAAAAAACGAAAGTGCAAGAACCGAAAACCTTTCAATCCTTAAGGGGTTAAAAAACTGCTATTTCTGGCCTACAGAGAGCCTCAATACTGGTGTAGAACAATTAATTTTGTTCTAACATGCATAGGGAGTGTGCGGTGTTAGTGACATAATACTATTATTCAGTATGACATGCAGATTACAGGCATTGCTATTAGAATCACTGCTCCAGAGCGTCGATGTGGCAGCAGGGAGACCATATGTTGTCATAATTGAAGAGGATAATTTAATTTGAATTTATTTAAATTTTTTGAGCACCCATCCTGGTGAGCATCGAGCTGGAGGTCCAGGCAAGATACCACCTGTTCCAGCCCCTGCCTCTCAGCGCCCCCTGGCCATGAAAGTGTGAATGTTTCATTTAATCAGTTATGGTTCATTGTTATCGTGAAAGCTGTTTCATTCGATTCTAGTGATAATTCCACAGGTAATAGGATGTCAATGACCATAGGGCCTCAGTCTTGCAAAGATTACATTTTTTTAAATTTAAATTTAAGATTTATATTAGATTCCAAAGTTTAATGTCCCAGTGTTTACTTTGAACTAATACTGTATGACTGTAAAACCCAATCTAACAAGTAGTCACAAGGCGGCAAAATGACAGCCTAAAGGCGGCAGCAGCATGAGGTGACCATAATCTGGCAGAATGACACAGCCTGGAATTGGAATATAATTTAATGTCCCAGGCCCAGTAGCATCACTAAACCATATAGTTGCTGAATAACACAGCCTGGAGCAGGCGGCAGCAGGAGTAGACAAAACGGCTTCACAATCCCTAAGATTAAAAGATGAATTTTAAAATTGAAATAGAAGAATTATGTTAGCTAGTGCTACCATAAAATATTTATATAATAATAATGTCCCAGGCCCAGCAGCATCAGTAAACCATATATTGGCTGAATGACACAGCCTGGAGATGGCGAAAGCATGAGAAGACCATATAATGTCTGAATGGCACAGCTTGGAGTTGGCTGAAGCATGAGGAGGCCATATATTGTCTGAACGGCACAGCCTGGAGGTGGCTGAAGCATGAGGAGACCATATAGTGTCTGAATGGCACAGCCTGGAGTTGTCAGAAGCATGAGGAGACCATTGAAATTTGATATTTTGAAATTTAAAATTTTGAACTTGAAAATTAGGATTTTGAAATTGAAATTTTAGCTAACACTCCCAAGTTTTAGTGTCCTGGGCCCCGGCATGTGGGTACAAAGGACCAAATTTAACAAGGAGTCACATGTTACATGTCAGCACAATGACAGAGCCTGGAGGTGGCATCAGTAGTAGGAGACCATATAGTATCTGATTGACTGCATGGAGTTTGTGGCAGCATGAAGAGACCATATAGCAGCTGAATGGCACAGTCTGGAGTTGGCAGAAGCATGAGGAGACGATATAGTGGCTGAATGGCACAGCCTGGAGGTGGCTTAAGCATGAGCAGACCATATCGTGTCTGAATGGCACAGCCTGGAGGTGGCTGAAGCATGAGCAAACCATATAGTGGCTGAATGGCACAGCCTGGAGGTGGCTGAAGCATGAAGAGACCATATAGTGGCTGAATGGCACAGCCTGGAGGTGGTTGAAGCATGAGGAGACCATATAGTGTCTGAATGGCACAGCCTGGAGGTGGCTGAAGCATGAGGAGACCATATTGTGGCTGAATTGCACAGCCTGGAGGTGGCTGAAGCATGAGGAGACAATATAGTGGCTGAATGACACAGCCTGGAGATGGCGAAAGCATGAGGAGACCATATAATGTCTGAATGGCACAGCCTGGAGGCGGCAGAAGCATGGGGAGACCATATATTATCTGAATGGCACAGCCTGGAGGTGGATGAAGCATGAGGAGACCATATAGTGTCTGAATGGCACAGGCTGGAGTTGGCAGAAGCATGAGGAGACCATTGAAATTTGAGATTTTGAAATTTTAAAATTTTAACAAGGAGTAACATGTCACATGTCAGCACAATGACAGAGCCTGGAGGTGGCATCAGTATGAGGAGACCATATAGTGTCTGAATGACTGCATGGAGTTTGTGGCAGCATGAGGAGACCATATAGCGGCTGAATGGCACAGTCTGGAGTTGGTAGAAGCATGAGGAGACCATATAGTGGCTGAATGGCACAGCCTGGAGGTGGCTTAAGCATGACAAGACAATATAGTGTCTGAATGGCACAGCCTGGAGGTGTCTGAAGCATGAGGAGACCATATAGTGTCTGAATGGGACAGCCTGAAGGTGGCTGAAGCATGAGGAGACCATATAGTGGCTGAATTGCACAGCCTGGAGTTGGCTGAAGCATGAGGAGACCATATAGTGTCTGAATGGCACAGCCTGGAGGTGTCTGAAGCATGAGGAGACCATATAGTGTCTGAATGGGACAGCCTGGAGGTGGCTGAAGCATGAGGAGACCATATAGTGGCTGAATTGCACAGCCTGGAGTTGGCTGAAGCATGAGAAGAGACCATATAGTGGCTGAATGGCACAGCCTGGAGAAGGCAGCAGCAGCATCAGGAGTCTTGAAAGTTACCCGGTGATAGAGTGGTGTGGTTGGTGGCAATACAGTACCCAATGACGAAGTTGGGTGAAAAAAGGTCTGATGCGGAGGAATGTTTGTAACTGGGAAGCAGCGCCTTAAATTTGTTTGGCACTATACATATTTGTGAAGTGTTGGTGTGGCACCATGGTCAATCTACTCTGAAGCATCAGGCATTGGAGGGTGGAAATCCTGGCTAATCCATGCCTGATTCATCTTCAAAAAGATCAGTCTCTCCACATTTTTCAAGTTTGGCTCCCAAGAAGTCCAGCGGATCTTCAAGGAGTGTTGGCATGGGCATGTCAATGTATGCCACCACCTGCTGGTTCAGGTCCTGCTCCAGGTATACCTGCTTCTGATGAGTTGCTTCACTATATGGGTGAAGAAAGGTATTCATCAGCGACTGTAGACTCAGGTTGCTGCTGATGGAGCTGGTACTGCTTCTGCCACCCCACCCCTCCCCAGCAGCCATGGCAGTGGAAGGTGAGCGAGGAGGCCCCCCGATTCAGACCTGTGAGAGGATGGACGATGGCGCCGATATGCATCGGCCAACTGACTACATAGGATGCCTCTGTAGTAGGTCAGTTTGTCCTCTCAGTGGGTGTAAAAAAAGGCCCACATTTTGTGATGGTAGCGAGAGTCCAATAAGGTGGAGAGCCAGAAGTAATCCCACTGACGAATTCTGACAATTCGGGGGTCACTACGCAAGCAAATGAGCATGCATCGTGCCATTTGCACCAGTGACTCGGAGGGACTCCCTGCCTCCATCTCCACTGTATACTGCCACGGTGTGTCTGGGTCCTCTGTCTCGCCTTCCTTATAATCCTCTAGCTCCTCTGGCTGCTCCTGTTCCTCCTCTCCTGTCAGTTTACTAGAAAAACTGCCCACGAAGGCGGGTGGAAAAAGGTCAGATGCTGAGGAATGTTTGTAACTGGGGGAAAGCGCCTTAAATCTGTTTGGCACTATCCATATTTGTGAAGTGTTGGTGTGGCACCATGGTCAATCTACTCTGATGCATCTGGCATTGATGGGTGGAAATCCTAGCTGATCCATGCCTGATTCATCTTCACAAAGGTCAGTCTTTCAACATTTTTTGTGGACAGACGAGTTCTCCTTGGGGTGACTATGGCTCACCGCACTAAACACCAGCTCTTATGGCACACTACTGGCCGGGCAGGACAACTTTTCCAGGGCAAACTCTGCTAGTTGAGGCCACAAATCAAGTTTGGCTGCCCAGACGTCCAGCGGATCTTCAAGGGGTGTTGGCATGGGCATGTCAAGGTATGCCACCACCTGCTGGTTCAGGTCCTGCTCCAGGTGTACCTGCTGCTGATGAGTTGCTTCACTATGCGGGTGAAGAAAGGTACTCATCAGCGATGAGCTGGTACTGCTCCTGCCACCCCCCCTCCCCAGCAGCCATGGCAGTGGAAGGTGAGCACAGGGGGCCCCCCGATTCAGACCTGCGAGAGGTTGAAGCGGCGTGATCTGTCCAAGTTGGGGTTGTGGCTGTGCAGGAACCACATTCATCCAGTGAGCCGTGAAGGACATGTTTTGTCCCTGACCATAGTTACAGCTGCAGACTTTGACGCTGCCCTGCACTTTGCTACACACCGACAGGCTCAGGGAATGGCCCACCTTCTCTTCCACAAAATTGTGCAGGGCTGGTACTGCCATCTTTTCAAAGAAATGACGGCTTGGCACTCTCCACCTCAGCTTGGTAAAACCCATCAGTTCTCTGAAATGTGCAGAGTCCACCACTTGAAAAGGGAGGGTCTGTAGCAACAGCAACTTAGACAGGAGCTCATTCAGCTTCTGTGCCGTTGGATGAGGGGGCGCATAATGTTGTCTCTTGGACATGGCTTTGCCGATGGATTGTTGGCGGAATGTCTGACTAAAATTGGGACCCTGGCCACGCTTCAACTTCTGTCGACATATCTTGCATGTGGCTATGTTAACCTCCACCGGATGCTTGATGAAAAACTGCCACACTGCCGAGTAGCTGATTTTCCCACCAACAGTCTACACTAATTGACTGCTGCTGCCACCGTCTCCAGGAACCCCTGTTCCAGTACCTCCCAGGAAGGTAGGTTGCCGCAAAGCAGATGATCTCCACCAGGCACGTTTAGCTCCAGAATTTCCACTTCTGCCACCTTGCTGACTGCCAACCATCCCCCCCATCCCTGGTGTTATAATTACCTGTTCCTGGGGTCCGCAATCCTTCTGGCTCCTGCGCTGTCACTGTGCGCACTGACGGTGACGTTGTGTCGGGGACGTCACTCGTCATTACGCAGCACACAGCAACAGCGCAGAAGTCAGAAGAATCGTGGACCCCAAGAACAGGTAATTATAACACCGGGGATGGGGGGGAGGCGATGGGGCACCGGCATGTGGCCAGAGGATGGGGGGAGGCAATGGGGCAGCGGCGGCCATTGCCGATACCGATAATGTCCAAAATCGCGATTATCGGCCGATAATATCGGCCAAACTGATAATCGGTCGATCCCTAGTGTTAACCAATTGATGACGGCAGATGGGTTGTTAGTTGAGACACGACCGCTAGCTGATACCAGGAGCTCAGGCCTCTCGCTGTGACTTCTGCTGCCACTCACCCCTAGTCTGCTGCGACCTCTGCCTGATGAATGTAGGCCTCTGACACTCCTCTATGCACATCCTGGCACTTCTCTGCCTGACATACTTACTGCGTATATGAGGGGAGTAAAATACGCTTCACTACGCTTAAAACAGTATTTATCTAGAACTGCAGCAGGTGTGTACAGTTGGCTGTCCTTTCACAGTATCTAGGCCCCTAACAGATTAACAGCTACAAATTAGTACACTACTTAGATGTAGGTAGGTGGTTTGCACTTATGAGGGCAACAAAAGGCTCTACAGTATGCTTAAAAAATCACTGGGGAAAAACACCAGCCGGTGATTACTTTTGCCTGGACTTTCACAGTATATAGGCCCTTGACAGATTAAACGGTACAAAATAGTAGACTACTTAGATGTACGTATGTGGTATGCACTTGTGAGGGCAGACAAATGCACTACAATACGCTTAAAAAATGTATTGGAGTAAAACACCAGCCGGTGATTATTTTTAGTTGTCCTTTCACAGTATGTAGGACCTTGACAGGTTAACAGGTGTCAAATAGTACACTACTTAGATGTCGGTATGTGGTATGCACTTATGAGTTTTAGAGACGTGACACTTTATTAAAGACGTTAATTGAACGTTTTCAGAATAATATTAAGGAGAGAAAACATAAGCAGATTAGGAGGGATTGTCTGGAATTTAAGGAGCAAAGAGCCTACAGTGAGGCCACTATTAAACAAGTGGAAAGTAGAACAAGTAAGATTTCCTCCTCCGAGGTTGAGTCTGAACCAGAATCTGACAACAGACGAACTAACAGAGGAAGTGGTAGGGGTAAAGGAGGAAGAGGTAGAGGACGAGGATGGAGACAGGCAACATCAAGAGGCCATGCCAATGGCAATTAAACACAGTCGAACACCTCAGGGATGGTCTTACCCATGTCCTCCTCTGAATCTTCTACTATACTGTCACCCTCCTCGTCTTCTTCTTTTTTAGAGGTCCCAGCATATGGCCTGAGGGAGAAGAAGAACTAATGACTAAACACTGCATCATTAACCTCACTAATAAGACTCTAACTGACGCAGAAACCTCTGTTCTTTGTAAGGGACTATCTTATGTACCAGGGGGTAAATTTCATTTATTCTCATGGGTAAAGGATTTACATCTTTTTCTAAGAAAATTGAGGTGGCATAAACACTTTTGTCTGCAAAGTGAGATTGAAAGTGACACACTGGGTATTTCTATGTCAGATTTGGAGGATGTAAGATTGCTGGCAGGACTGAGAGAGGTGAGAGCGGAGGAGTCAGGGATTGGTCCCTTTACAACATTGAAAATTAAGATTAATAGGATGCCTCCATCCACTGAGTCCTCAGCTATTGACATCTTGCAAAGGATTGTTGTGGAGGAACTTTCCAAAAAACTGTTACGTTTTGAAAAAAATTTCACAACCCGGGAGATGTCAGCTCTACAGGACCTTGAGAAAGATACCAGTGTAATACTGAAACCCTCAAATAAAGGGGGGAATTTAGTAATTTTGCCCACTGAACAATATAGGAACATGTGTCTTGATCTCCTTAAGGATAGAGGAGGTTACACTATACTCCCATCTGAACCCACTGAAAAGTTTCTGGCGGAATAAGAGGTTTTGCTTGCAGATGCCCTGGACAAGAGATTGATGGATAAAGATGAATTCAAGTTTCTATTACCGAGTAAACCACAAGTTGCCACATTTTACGCATTGCCAAAAGTGCATAAGGGGCTTAGCCCCCTTAAGGGAGTCCCCATAGTTTCAGGGGTATCCTCCCTGACCCAGAATTGCATCATTTATGTTGACAATGTGATGAGGAGGTTTGTTACAGCTTTACCCTCTTATATTTGAGACTCCTCGGATTTACTACAGAAACTTGATGGTCTTACAATCGATAATAATGTTCTGCTTGCCTCGATTGATGTTGAGGCACTATACAGCAGCATCCCCCATGAATGGGGTCTGAGGGCCGCAGAGCATTACCTTCGATCTAGAGGTGTTTCCTGTCAGGAACACAGTGAATTTGCATTATCTCTCCTCCATTTTGTTTTGCATCATGATTATTTTTTATTTGATCAGCGTGTTAACCACCAGCTCAGGGGCACGACCAAGGGGAGCCCCTGTGCCCCCACATACGCCAATGTGACCCTGGGTTGGTGGGAGTATGAGGAAGAGAATCCCTTGACATCTCATGTTTTATACTGGGGCAGATACATAGACAACATCTTTATTTTGTGGAATGGCACAGAGACGTTGTTAAAACAATATGTGTTTTCACTGAACACTAAGCCTCTAGGTCTGCGCTTTACATCCTAGTTTTTCAGGATGGGATAATAAGGAAAGATGGGTGTGGTGGCTTGACAACAAGCATCTATAGAAAACCTACCGCTAATAATAGTTTAGTGGGAAAGTCACCATCCTGTTCCACTCAAGCAGGGTATCCTGAAAGGGCAATACCTATGCTTGAGCCGAAATTGTTCCAACGCGCTGGTGACCTTCGAAACAGATTTTTGGAGAGAGGGTACCCAGATAGGGTACTCAGAAAAACGTACAAATTTGCACTTAAAAGTAATAGGTTCGATCTTCTAGTACCCAAGTTGAAGACACCCCAACATAAGGAAAAGCAAATCAGAATGATTGGGACATTTGATGAGAGATCAGACTGTGTGAAAGACATTCTGGGCCACTACTAGGGGATTTTGAGATCTGACCCACACTTAAAATAGGTATTGTCAGAACATCCTTCTATAAAATACAGAAAGAACAGATCCCTGCAAGATTGACTGGTGCACAGTCATTACCAACCACCGGTCCCCCCCGAGTCGTGGCTAAATAGGAAATCATCGGGAACTTTCAAATGTGGTGGAGATTGTATTGCCTGCCCACACATAGATAGGTCCAAAGTTTTTAAGAGTGATCACACAGGCATTGAATATAAGATCTGGGATTTCTCTAATTGTAGGACTTCTAAAGTGGTGTATCTATGTAACTGCCCCGTCCCCTCAGCTATGTGGTTAAAACCACACAAGACTGCGATTTAAAATTGGTGAACATCTGGGGGACATACGTCACCATTGAGACACACTGGTGGCGAGACATATTTGGGAAAAACATAATGGAGATCCTAGAGTGTTAAAAATTTCAGATCATAGAGGTTATTTATATGCACATTAGTAGAGGTGATGTGGATAGAAAAATTATTTAAAAAAAAACCAGAATGGATATACAGGTTAAAACAATGGTTAATCCTTTTGGTCTAAATGAGAATCTTAATTTCTCTGATTTTATTGAATAATGTGTATGTTCTAGTCTTGATGATTAGTAGGGTGGTAAATGTGGAGAATATAGTTTATTGACATTTTCCTCCTAAATTTATCTTTTGGTCCTAGAAGAGGACTTAGTATATTGATATATCAGACTAAAAGTGGGTATACTTCTCATATGTTTTTTATGTGATGGCTGGGTAAGGCTGGTGATGGTTTTCGGTGGTTTCGTATTGGAGCTCAGGGTCTTATATTACTATCACTTTTATTTCCTAGATCCCCCTAATAGGACCATCACTTAGTAAGAGCAGGGAACGGCACCGTGGTTGAGGCCACCCTGTTAAGGAGGTGGGTCCCTCAAAAGGCAGGGACAGAGGTGTGGGATTAGCAATTCAGGGGGCACTACTGTCTCGAGATAATAGAAGTGATTCCAGTATATCATCTAACGGTGAGGATCTAGTAGGAGCACTGAGGGGACTAATACACAAAAAATATCTGTGTTTTTCTGGATGGCCACATACAAAAGAAATCATTAGTTGTCATGACGGAAAATCGTGTACATGGTGTGAGAGGATTTTGAACATCACACTTATATCCTCTATGTATATCTTTATTTATTATTTTTTTATTGATTCTGCGGTATCTAGTTTTGTATTATTATCTCTACTTCATATTTGCTGCCCATAGAATAAGTGCTCCTGTATGTTACTATCTAGTTATTGCTCCGGTCTGGCCCACTGTTACCAAGTCCAGCCTATATACAGCTCTAAACATGTCTTTATATCCCTGGTGTCACGGGCAGTTATCATGTGACCGGGGGTTACATAACAGTAGCTATGGTCACGAACATAAACAAAACATAACACTCTACAAACTCAAGGGTTATGAATATGTAATCGCGCATAGCGCCGCAAGGCCGGTCACATGACTGCTTGCGATGTGTTGCGATTGCAAAGATAACATAGCTGCAGGGATCGCGATAGTACGGTGATCTGGAAGTTACTATTCGTCACCGGAAGTATATTGTGGCGTTTGCCATGAGACCTGCGATATAAGGCCATAACATTCTTACATTATGCATGAACGGGTGCGGACGCATTAACAGACACGGATGTGCATTGTATGCCAATGAGCTCTTATCTAGATGTCCTGACCATGGGGGTAGGTGCAGTTACCATTATTTTCCTTCTTGCACTATATGATATCCAGAACCATTTATTTTGGAGTGGAGTATCTTGAATTGTACCATGCTTCTTTATACAGGTGTATCACTGCTGTTTCTAAACCAACCTCCCTGACATCAGTCCCTATCTAAAGGACTATTTTACCCAGGTGTTCCTTGAGAAACCCCAATATTATGGGGGGAAACGTGTCGGAACGAGAGGTCACAAAACTGTAATGTTGCTTTTATTTTATTCCCTATTCACATGAGTTGTATTTGATTGTGGTTAATACCTGATCTCTATTGTGATTAAATACCTTTACGTCAAATAAATGTTTGGGAAATGCTATAACAAAATAAGGTGGATTATTTGGACGTGAATTGTCCATCTTACTTTCTTTCCTTGACGAAAGGGTAAAAATACGGGTTACGGCATCACAATTTACATATCCTGGTAGACAGATGGTCGCTGTTATAAAACTGATTATTTAGTCACTAGAGCACTTAGACCTGACTTGCTTATTCTTCTGATCTTTGTAAATATTATCAGGTATTCAGGTTTCAAGTTGAAGGTGTCATAAGTGTCTAATCACATTTGTAGCCATGAGTATTTTTTTATGCATATCATTAAACGATTGTTTTTAAATTATCTAAACAAGGGTCTACAAGGGCTGTGAGATTATGCATTTATGAGGGCAGAAAAATGCGATACTGTAAGCTTCAAAAGTTATTTGAGTAAAACACCAGCCGGTGATTACTTTTGGCTGTCCTTTCACAGTAAGTAGGCCCTTGACAGATTAACAGGTACAAAATAGTACACGACTTAGATGTAGGTATGTGGTATACACTTATGAGCGCAGAAAAATGCGTATTTTTGCACAACACCAGCAGAACACAGTAACTGTGTACTAAACCCAAAATTGCACTCTCTCACAGATTATTAGGAATGGACTGCTGGGTATTAGACCGTCTACAGACTAGTATAACCAGCAGATTTGTTGTGGAACAAAGACACAGAATTGCGCAGAAAAATTATTCCTGCCTTCTCTGCTAAGGTTTATGAAGTTGAGGCAGCTTGTTGAAATGTATGAGGCAACACACATCTATCTGCCCCTCTCTGTAATACAATGCTGAAGAAAGTAACTGGGAGGTTAATGGCTGCAGTAAAAATCCTTTTCAGGGAAAAAAAAGCACTGCTCTCTCTCCACCAGAACGCTCATGTGACTAGGATGTGAAATGCTGCTGGAATTAGATTTTCTGTGTAACACACACAGCGATATCCATCCTATCTCTCTGCAGTGCAATGAATGAAGTGACGAGCCGCAATATGGCTGCCGATTATATAGGGCTGTGACATCACAGGGGTGGCTGGCTGCTGATAGGCTGCATCCTGCATGTGATTCAGGCTCATCCCACCTACCTGCCTTCCAGCCTTGCCTTCTCGCCTACCCAGCGTTCCTTGCCCCATGTACTGACATGTAGATCCGCCATTTTAGATGCCCTGGAGCCTGGATGGAACTAAATGGAGTTTAATGAAGGGATTTGTATGATAGAATTGCGGCAATATTCGCATTAGTTGTGAATCAAATTTTTCATGAAATTCCTAATTAATTCGTATTCGCTCATCTCTAGTTAGAATATAAAAGCTTGGGCACTTTGCTGACAGGAGTAATGGGAAGGGCAATAGCATTTCACATCATTAGACATCAATTAAGGGGTCAAGATTATTTACATACCTGTATTTTATATAAAAATGTTTTAAAGGCTCTTCAGGTTGTTGAATCTGACAGTGTATTTTATTTTATATACAGTAATAGATGGCTTTTTTAGTTAAAGATCCTGTCCAAGTAAGAGAGTTAAAGTTACTGCATTGTAGCATGATAAACTATATATTATTCTCCACAATCTCAATTTAAATAATATTTGAATCCTACTCTACAATTTCAATTTACAATGTTAGCTGTAAACTAGAATTATTATAGAAAGATTTGTGGGATAATCAAAGATTCACTTAGTTATTTACATACTGCTCATGCCTGCCATTACTCTATAAACAATGAATTAGAATGATATCATTATAATTAAGGCATACTTTCACTTATCACTTATAAATCATGTACACTTGTTGCTACTAATATTATCCGAGGCATGGTGCAGATACATATGACCATTGACTTTATCTAAGAGTGGTTTCAAATAAAAGCTTTCAATAGCTGCTCTGTTACTATGTAAAGCTTTCCAGCTGAAGCACCACATGGCAGCAAGTAGAAGGAAATTATGTTGTATTTTATGTTTAGAGGATTGAACATAGAATTTGGCAATAATCCAGTCTGCTGTAAAACATTGCAAACAAGCTCTCCTTTAAGAAATGTGCCAACATCAGCTGCAAACACATGATTTTATCAGTGTGGATTTGCTGTTTACTAAAACATTTATCAAATTAAATAAATAATTAAGAGAATTCTAGGTCTTTAATAATTATAACCTATCTTTATATAAGCCATGACAATTACAGTAGTAGGGGTTCAACTCCATTCACCCCATTGGTCAGATCATTCCACATGAACGCCATCGACTGCACAGTTTAACTAAACTTATATTTTAATAGTTCGGACATATACACACGCAGCGGTACCACATATGATTATTTTTGATAACATTATTTTATTTAAAAAAAAGGGAAAACAGAGGATTCAAACTTATTTTTGGAAAGGAGTTAATTCACTTTTATTACCTTTTTTTTACACCTATTTTTTAGCCCCTAAAGGGGCTATAACATGGAATCTTTTGATTGCATACACTGTTCAATAATATGCCATAGCATAGCATTGATCAGCGTTATCGGTGCTCTGCTTCTCTAGCCTGCAGAGGCTGGCCAGAGCCTCAGAGCACCGATCAGATAGGGAGGAGACAGGTAAGGGCCCTCCCACCATCCACCCATGGGACCCATGATTTCGTCCCAAATGTCCCAATCAGCTGCGCTGAGCTAATCGGCACTATTAACCCCGCATTTTAGATGCCACAATCAACTTTGATTGCAGGGTCTAAAAGGTTAATGCCGGGCATGTGCCCCAATTGCCGATGCCTGGCATTAACCTTGGGTCCTGGGTGCTCATAGCAACCAGGACCCACTGGGTATGAAGCGGGCTCAGCTCGTGAGCACTCTTTAAACCCCAGTAATGTGACCAGGGCGTACAGGAAAACCCCCGGTCTTTAAGTACAAGGACGCAAGGGATTACTTGTACGTCCTTTGTCTTAAAGGGGTTAAACGGATGGGAACATAGCCTTTCTGTGCAGGTACACAAGGACAGTACACAAATATACACAAGGATTCTACAATGCGACTTTAAATTGTTATTATTGTAACTTTACCCTAAAATACAAATGCAGATTATTCAGAAATGTTATGCAATATTATGCTGTATCTGTACTTTTAAGCATGTGTAATTTAGTTGTGAAAAAAAAATTGGTGAAATTGAAAAAACCCCTTAATATTTCTATGTTAAGTAAGTGTGTTTAAATGCATGTTTGTTCAAACATTTCAAATAAAAGTGATTTTAAAGGAGTACTCCAGTGGAAATTTTTTCAACTGCTGCCAGAACGTTAAACAGATTTGTAAATTACTTCTATTTAAAAATCTTAATCCTTCCAGTACTTATCAGCTGTTGTATGTTCCACAGGAAGTTCTTTCCTTTTTGAATTTCTTTTCTGTCTGACCACAGTGCTCTCTGCTGACACCTCTGTCCATTTCAGGAAATGTCAAGAGCAGGAGAGGATTGTTATGGGTATTTTCTCCTGCTCTGGACAGTTACTGAAATGGACAGAGGTATCAGCAGAGAGCTCTGTGGTCAGACAGAAAAAAAATTCAAAAAGAAAAGAACTTCCTATGGAGTATACAGCAGCTGATAAGTACTGGAAGGATTACAATTTTTGAATAGAAGTAACTTTCTTGCCCCAGTTGATTAAAAAAAAAAATGGTTTCCATTAAGGTACGTCCTTGGTCCTGTTCTCCTGATATAACGCGGGGTTACACAGTAACCCCGCGTCATATCACGGCGGGCCCGGCGTCATAGTGAAGCCAGGACCCGCCTCTAATAGCGTGCAGCGCCAATCGCGGCGCCACGCGCTATTAACCCTTTAGCCGTGCGCTCAGAGATGAGCCGTGCGGCTAAAAGCGAAAGTGAAAGTTGCCGGCTAGCTCAGTCGGGCTGTTCGGGATAGCCGGGGCTAATCGCGGCATCCCGAACAGCTTACAGGACAGCGGGAGGGCCCCTACCTGCCTCCTTGCTGTGCGATCGCCGAATGACTGCACAGTGCCTGAGATCCAGGCATGAGCAGTTATGCGGCAGAATCGTTGATCACTGGTTTCTTATGAGAAACCAGTGATCAATGATGAATATCAGTGTGTGCAGTGTTATAGTATAACACTGCAAAAAAAAAGTGAGTCAATAAAGATCATTTAACTCCTCCCCTATTAAAAGTTTGAATCACCCCCCTTTTCCAATAAAAAAAACACAGTGTAAATAAAAATAAAAATAAACATATATGGTATCACCGCGTGCGGAAATGTCCGAATTATAAAAATATATCATTAATTAAACCGCTCGGTCAATGGCGTGCGCGCAAAAAAATTCCAAAGTCCAAAATAGTGCATTTTTGGTCACTTTTTATATCATTTAAAAATGAATAAAAAGCGATCAATAAGTCCTATCAATGCAAAAAAGGGAAAGATCACGGCGCAAAAAATGAGCCCTCATACCGCCCCATACACGGAAAAATAAAAAAGTTATAGGGGTCAGAAGATGACAATTTTAAACGTATTAATTTTCCTGCATGTAGTTATGATTTTTTCCAGAAGTCTGACAAAATCAAACCTATATAAGTAGGGTATCATTTTAATCGTATGGACCTACAGAATAAAGATAAGGTGTCATTTTTACCGAAAAATGTACTACGTAGAAACGGAAGCCCCCAAAAGTTACAAAACAGCGTTTTTTTTTTCAATTTTGTCGCACAATGATTTTTTTTTCCGTTTCACCGTAGATTTTTGGGCAAAATGACTGACGTCATTACAAAGTAGAATTGGTGGCGCAAAGATAAAGCCATCATTTGGATTTTTAGGTGCTAAATTGAAAGAGTTATGATTTTTTAAAGGCAAGGAGCAAAAAACGAAAATGCAAAAACGGAAAAAACCCCGGTCCTTAAGGGGTTAAGCTTGATTTCACTTTATTTAAAGTTTGATGCCTGTTGCAATGTTTTTTCATGACAACATTCTTATTTTCTTATCCCTGTCTTCGAAGGGCCCAGACTTTTATTATTATTTTTTTTTTATTGACAGTTTTTTTTATGTTGTTTATAACATTAAAACCTTTAAAAATTGCTTTGTATTGCCATATTTTATCCCCTATAACTTATTTGTACTGAAGCTTTGTGACAGCTCGTTTTTCTAAGGTGAGCTATAGTTTTTTTGGCACTATTTTGGAGTACATACAACTTTTTGAGTCCTTCAAATTCTTTTTTGGCAGCCAATTTGAACAAAAAACAGCAAGTCTTATTTTATGGGGTTTATCATGTGAATTTTGTAACATCATATTCTAATAGTTTGCATATTATTGGTCATAGCAATATCAATTATATTTAGGCATTCATTCATTCATTCATGCATTTATTTATTTATTAATTCATTCATTTTTGTATTAAAAATGGAAAAAGGGTTTTATTTTTAACCACTTAACGACCACGGACGTAAATGTACATCCTGGTTTGGCGGTACTTCATGCACCAGGACGTACATTTATGTCCCGTGTATGACCGCGAGCATCGCAACGGAATTTGGTATTGCCGCATGCATAAATGTCCGAACTATCAAAATATAATGTTAATGATCCCATATGGTGAATCCCGTAAACGTAAAAAATAAAAAAAAGTCCAAAAATGCAGCTTTTTTGTCACATTTTATAAAAAAAAAATTAATAAAAAATGATCTAAAAGTTTTATGTATGCAAATGTGGTAGGGATAAAAAGTACAGATGATGACACAAAAAAATGAGCCCTCATACAGCCCTATATATGGAAAAATGAAAAAGTTGTAGGTGGTTTAAATAGGGCGATTTTAGATTACTGATTTTGTACAAAAAGTTTTAGATTTTTTTTAAGCGGTACAAAAATTATCTAGTATCGGTATAAAAAGTATCTAACCGTGGGTATCATTTTAATAGTATTGACCCACAGAATAAAGAACACATAATTTTTACCGTAAAGTGTATAGTGTGAAAACAAAACCCTCCAAAATGTGCAAAATTGTGGTTTTCATAAAAATTTCCTCCCTAAAATTTTTTTATAGAGGTTCGCCGTACATTTTAAGGTAAAATGAGAGGTTTCATTACAAAGTACAATTGGCCATGCAAAAAACAAGCCCTTATATGGGTCAAAGATGGAAATATAAAGGAGTTATGGATTTTAGAAGGCGAGGAGGAAAAAACGAAAACGCAAACATAAAATTGGCCTGGTCCTTAGTGTTAAAATGGGCTTGGTCCTTAAGGGGTTAATTATTATAATATATATTTTTTTAAAAGCTTTTTTTTTTTACTTACACTTCAAGTCTATCCTAGTATACCCTGCTTTCCTCCTCCCTACCTTCTTAGGAGTGCTGTGTTGGCCGACCTTTACTAGGTCCTTGGTGTTTAACCTTAGTGCCCAGCACCCCATGAATATGTTGTAGATGCACCAGTGGCATCTAGGGGATTAAATGGCTGTACCAGAATTATCCCTACTGCCAGCAGGTTCAGCTATGAGTCAGTGCTCTACTTTCTTTCTGGGATTGTGGTGTATATGCATCAAATATTGGAAAGGGTTTAAAGTATTAATCTTACTCGGCTCCTGCAGCAGTGATCCGGAGGTGATCTAACTGATTCCCGGAACTCCGATACCAGAGGTCTTTTTCATGTCTATGGAACCTCCTGCACCCAGTATGGCTTTACTTTAGCTTTCTGTCTGAACAGAGATTAAACCAAATAATTAGAGGGTCTTAGATGGTCTTTGTGCTACTATCAACCCTGTATCTTTAACAAGGCCACATATGTCCAAGCCTAGGGATGCACTTTGTCAGGTGGCAGTTTGGGACAGGCTTTCACCAACAGCAAAGGGGGCAGTGATACTAGTGATACTGTCACAGTTACCTGATGAGTATAAGTTAGTACTTCTCTTGGAGGAATTGGGGGGGGGGGGGGGGGGGTTCATAACAAGCTGAGCATCACTGTCAACTCTGCATTATTTAATAAGTAGGCAGACATGTCCCCCCAGTTTTTCTCTCACACAATTTGATCAATCTAGGCCATTGTGTCAATATTTTTCTTGGTCTGGATTGTATGTATAGTGCGGCTTTTACAATGAAAAGGAGTCCTACTTCCACTTCAACCTTTCACAAATACACTTAAAGTTTAGCTCTTATTGTCAGGCATCCTTTTGAATAAATGTAATAATAGCCAGTGGTGTATTTAGGTTTTGTGCTGCCCTAGGTCTGACTAAATTCATGTACCCACGTAATCGAAATATGCTCGCCACTTCTTATCAAGACCACACCTTTTCCTGTTAAAGACTAACCTCTTACTCTTTTACCCCACCCCTTCCTCTTTTGTCTCCATCCTTTCCTCTTTGAACATTAAACATGTGACAGCTGCCTCAAGAATGCTGGGTAGCGCTTCTCCAGGAGGGGCGACCTCAATACATATAACTTAGTGAATGGTGAGATGGTGAGAACTTACTCACCTTCACACATAGGATATGTAATAAGCTTAGAATCCAATGAGGAGGCAGACATGTCCTCCATTAACATCAGTTAACATTGGCTGATGCTGATGGGGGGATTTGTCCATAACAACCAATCACAGCTCAGCTTTCAGAAACTATGTACCAAGTGTGGCATCCATTCAATTTCTGCTAGGGTTGTGAATGATTAGGGGGCTCATCATTCCACAGCCAGTTTTGCATTTTCAGAGCCATACATTTGTGTGTAAATTGAGCACTAACAACTCAACAATTTTAAAACTATTAAGGGGGTTCATTTTGAGTTAGTGCACTTGAGCACGTTTGCTTTTTCTCCTTGCCTTCCAAGAGCCATAACGCTTTCAATTTTCCACCTACAGACCCATATGTATGTATGATGAAGAAAAAAAAAATATTTGTGGGAAAAAAAGAAAAAACAAAAACACCATTTTGCTAATTTTGGGGGTTTCTGTTTCTGCCCAGTTCACTTTTCGATAAAAATGACACAAGTGGGGAGATTTATCAAAACCTGTGGAGAGGCAAAGTTGCTCAGTTGCCCATAGTAAACAATCAGCTTGCTTCTTTCATTTTTCATAGGCCTTGTTAAGAATGAAAGAAGCAATCTGATTGGTTGCCATGGGCAACTGGGCAACTTTGCCCTCCACAGGTTTTGATAAATCTCCCCCTAATATCTTTATTCTGTAGGTCCATATGATTAAAATGATACAATTTATAAAAGTTTATTTTATTTTACTACTTTTATTTTTTCCGTACGTATGGATATGTGTGGGCTAATTTTTTGCACTGTGATCTGTATTTTTTTTATTAGTACAATATCTGTTTTGAAGGGACTTTTTGGTTGATATCATTTTTTTTTAGTCTATGAAGTGACCAAAAATATGCATTTCTGCACTTTGCTATTTTTTTATGTTTATGCCATTGACTGTGCTATACAGTTTACTTAACATTATATTTTAAAGGAAAACTGTCAGCTTTCTCCCCCTGCACTAACCAGTGGTACTGGCTGATCCGCATCCGCCCGGCCATTCTGCCAATATCTTTTTCCTATATTTCCCTTTTTTCCCTATATGCTAATCAAGTGCTTACTGGCACAGGCAGTGTTAACTGGCACTCTGACGTCACCGCCGCCGGCCGCAGCACCGCCCAGCTCATCAATATTCCTCCTCTCCCTCCGCCTCTCCCTCTTCTCTCCCTCCGCCTCTCCCTCTTCTCTCTGCTCAGTAATGAAGAGGGAGAGGCGGAGGGAGGGGAGGAATATTGATGAGATGGGTGGCGCTGCGGCCGGCGGCAGTGACAGAGTGCCAGTTACCCCGCCTGTGCCAGTTAGCACTTCATTAGCATATAGGGAAAAACAAAGATATCAGTAGAACGGTCGGGCGGATCCGGGCACAGTAATCATCAAACTGATCAGCGTACCACGCAGCCAGTACTGCTGATTAGTGCAGGGGGAGCAAGCTGAAAGTTTTCCTTTAATAGTCCAGACATTTAGACATGCTGAGTCACTGCATATGTATATGTTTTTTTGTTTCCATTGTTTTATTTGAAAAATGAGAAAAGTGGGTGGTGAACTATCCCCATCCCTTAACTTTTTTTAAGGGATGGGGATAATTCACATTTATTAACAATTTTTTAAAACTTTTTTTTTAAACAATTTTTAGGGAACTATTACATGCATCAGTGTTATTGACGCTCAATTGCTTCAGGCTGCCATGGCTTCCTGCACCATTGGAGCACTGATCGGATGGCCAGAAGGCAGGTAAGGGCCCTCACGCCCTTTTTCTCAGCTGATTTTACCACGGTGGTCCCGATCAGTTCCCTGAGCTAGCCAGGAAAGAAATTTACCACATTTAGATGTTTCAATCAACTTTAATTGTGGCATCTAAAGGGTTAATGCTGGACATCGGCCTGATCGCCGATGTCTGGCATTAGCTGACGGTCTGGTTATTGTAAAACTGTAGGTCAATATGATTACAATGATACCCAATTTATTTACCCAGGTTATACTAATAATTTATTTTACTATAAAAAAAAGTTGAAAAAAAATAATATGCTTAAAATCATCCTATTCTGACAGTTATAACTTTTTATTTTTTCTTCCTATAAAGCTGTTTGAGGCAATTTTTTTTTGTACCATGATCTGTCTTTTTGGTACCAACTTAGCGTAGCTCTGAGTTTTTGTTTTCCTTTAATTTATTTAACTTTTTTCTACGATGTGATAGAAAAACTGCAATTACGGCTTTTGGTATTTTTTTCATTTGTATTATTCACCTTGTGAGATCAATAATGTTATATTTTACTAAATTGGACTATTCTACATGTGGCAATACCAAATGTTTATTTTTGTTTTGGTTACATATTTCTTAATTTGTAAAATGTGAAATAGTGGAATTTGAACCTTTCTTAAGGAAGGGGTTAATTTATATTTTTAAAAACATTATTATATTACTTTCCTATTCCTATGGGGTTTATATGAGCAACTGTTTAATTGTTCAAACAGATGAATGTAGTACGCATGTACTGCATTGATCTATGTGATCCGCACTCTGTTGGTATTAGTAGGAGAACTCTGGCAGCCACAGAGTCTTAGGCTAGCACTCGGGTTGTGGTGAATTGGCTTGTGCCTTGGCAATCCTTTTGCTATCTCATTCTGTTTCTTGCTGCTATCTTGGTTTTGACCTGGCTTGTCTGACATTGCTTTGTTTGCCTGTTTGTCAGTTAGTAGCATAAAGACTGCAACATGGTTGGGGCCGTCCAATTAAGGAGGTTGGCACCCTAAAGGCCAAAGACAGAGAGTGTTAGTCACTTCACTATTCCCCATCTGATGTGACAGGGTTACTATAATATTTGCCTAGCTTAGTAGTGGAAAATTCCCCCCAAAACAACAATAATCAATCACTGTGGAGCTGCAATAGTGACCAGAGACTACTTTGAACTGGTACTATATAAAATATACAAATAACTTATCAAAAAATTATTGTGTATATTTCATAAAATCAATATGTGGTGTTTGCTGCATATTCAATGTGGATTTGCAGTGAGAAAAATCTAGTAAGTGAATGGACCTGGCCTTTAGTGAAAAAAAAAGCTAAACCAAAATGCAGAAATAGAATCAGAATTAAATAATTACAGAAAGCCTATACACATTTCCATTTATGATTACTAGAAATACATTGTCATTTTAAGACTAAGGATATGCTATAGTCTGAAATGACTCTGCACAAAAATGAAAACAGTCCAATGCTATTTGTATTCATTGTTTCCTACTATTATTTTGTCTCTATAATGGCAATAGAAACATATATAAAACAATTGTATGGTACTGTTGCATGTGGTTTTTGTTCTGATTATGACTGCTTATCCCCTTTGTCATTTTGCTTTACAATAACAAAACGACATGGATGTGTGTGTATGTTTACTATCAGTTTTGTTCTCTATAGTTAATACAGATTTATATTATTGAAAAACACTTGGTACTGAAACACATTGTTTTTTTTTAATTGGGCACAATGGATGTCTGCTAATTTATTGACTTTCACACAGTCACAAACTCACCGAAATTATTAAGAGGTGTGTGCACCTTTAAATACATTTTGTGCAAACCAATCTAACAATATCTTGCATGAAAAGGCAGTCGTATTATCTGTGGGCTACTTAGTTTTCTTGCACACTTGCTGCAGTATTTCCGCATTGAGCTATTAAAATCTTGCATAGAAATTACACGATTGGAATTTTCACCTACATTACTATGATACATGTATGTATACAAACATTTGCTATGTTCTAAAACTGCTCAGGGATAAAAATGCAATAAAAAATAAAAAAAAATAAAAAAAATCATTTATCATGTTGTTGTGAACCATTACTACTTGTTGTGCATCCCCTGGTAGATTAATGTATTTATAAGCAGCAGAAATTAAAACAATCCTCTGTACAATGCATAGTGTTACGAAAAATATAGATCTAAACTAATCTATGAATCATATTAGGAATGGGAGCCTATCTCTCACAAGCGGTCTGTAATTATAGATTGTAAAGATAATTCGAGCTAACCCCAGACACCAAGCATTGCATGTATGTAGAATGTTTTATCAGGGACTGTCTTAAACGCTTGTATCTTGAATATCTCGCAAGTTCTTTTCCGAGGCAGACAGCATTGTTCCGCACATTGCTTAATAAAAGGCTCAAGACCTATCTTTTCTGCTATGGATCTGCCTTAAACTATTTCGCTTTAGAAAACATAGAGTTAATGACTAAAGAATGGAGTTCTCATAATCAATATAGTCCTCAAGGTCTATTGATTGAAATTGCCTGCTTATTTTGCTGCTAAGATTTTTAGTCTATTCAAAACAAAGACACCCTTGGGGACTATTAGGTAAATAGACATTTAAGACTTTTTTTTTTTTTTTTGTAACTATGAAAGTAGTTAATTATTATTTGTGCTTAAAAAGTCTTGATTCATACAAAGTCAAAATCACGGCTAAAGGTGTGCAGTGGTTTCCTTCCCAGCAGACTCTATTGTGTTTACAGTGAAATAGTGACATTGGACACAATACAATTTATATATTGAACAACGCAAATGTAAAACATATCCAATAGACTGTGCATGGCTTTGCTTTACAAATGTTTATTCGGGTGAATATTTACAATACATTTGTCTGGCTGCAGATCTATTGAGGAATTCATTGTACAACATTTAGCCATTTAACTGCATGTTCCAAATAAAATTCTATTAAATCTATAAATCTTGTTGCAAAATCCTTTAAGATATATATATATATATATATATATATATATATATATATGATAATGATAATAATAATAATATAAATACACACACACACACACACACACATATATATATATATGTGTATTACTTTTTCTTTGTTTTAGTAATGAAGTTGGGGCTATTGTTTATTAATTAAAATCTATCTTTCTTTATTTATCTCTATTATCATTAATTTTTTATCTTGCTTTAGAAAGCTCTGCAATTAAATTAGTGATTAAATTGTATGTCAGACATGTTTAAAATGCATTCATTCTATGGTTTAAAATTGAAATCTGATTTTTAAAACCCTGATAAAAAAATATACAGGCATGCATTGTTCCTTATTACATCCAGACACATAGACAAGTATACACAGACATACAGACATACACATGGATAGACAGACACAGATATGTACACACATGGGCACATACATAAAAACACAATCAATCATACATACAGTACACATACACACACAAAATCAATAAGACTGATTAGTTTTGGAGATGCTTGTCCATCAGTAGGATTTCACTCGATTGTGAAATGTAGTATTAGGCAATTCAGACATCTTTTCTTTCGCTCATACTTTGATGGTCAAGCATTCCACATCCTCATGTGGGTATACATTTTTTATGTGTCTCATTCTTCTTCAAGGCAAGGTTTTTTGGACGTCAAATTAGTTCTAGGAAAATTGGAATTCATTTTTAAACATCTGGGATTTTACCAGCATGCAGAAACAGTGGTGTGATCTTTGATGCAGTTCAACCTAAGTGAAAGACATTTTATCACTGCTGAATGTGGCTCTGTGTTTGCCTTGGATATATGGCTTTGTCAGTATTGTGAAAGAGGAAAAAAAATCAATGCTGCACTAAACCTCGGGCAGTCTGAGCCAACATGGTCAGCACGGTGTGAGCAAGGGAAATGGCAGGGGGAAGAAATTGACTGTTCAGCAATAGTATGGCACTGTGGCGGACACTGCTCAGGGCTAATGAAAGCTTGCAATTACCCATGGAAATCCAAAGCTTGGAGGGCATTTAGAACAAGTGGAAGTAATGCTCATGTGCTTCAGCCAGAATTTATTCTATTTTCCTAGACTTTATCAGTCTAAGAGGCCCTCTGGAGTCTACCTATGGCTTTTCCTAGTTAATACCCTTTGATATCTATACTGAAATCAAAATGGAATTTGTTAAAATAAAATGCACTGACAGAACAGTGTACATCAGCTTTTACCTGGTAGTCTCCATCAGTGTTTATTCCACATGAGAAGGCAAATTCCAAACAAAAATGAGACATTTGCACCTAAAATGATGCCTATATTATCATATGGCATGGAATTCATAATTCAGTTGCAAAAAGGCAATAAAAGGACTGTTTAAATCTGGTGCAGCTTCTCTGCTATCTGTAAACAGGCTAAAGACTGTTGTATAATGCAGTGCCGTCTGCATCTCATTTGTTAAAGACTGTTTTATAACATAGTACAGTCTGCATCTCATTTGTAAAGCATTGACTGCTATAGTCTACAGCTTACTTAAGACAAAGGGGAAAGGAAATTCTTTTAGCTGTCATGCTGAATTTTTGGACAGCTCCTGCATTAGTGTAGCATTAGTTACAATCTAACATAGTGTTAAAGGGGCACTGGAAAAAAAATTTAAATCAACTGGTGCCAGAAAGTTAAACAGATTTGTAAATTACTTCTATTAAAAAATCTTATTCCTTCCAGTACTTATCAGCCACTGTATACAGCAGAGGAAATTCTTTTCTTTTTGAATTTCCTTTTTGTCTGTCCACAGTGCTCTCTGCTGACCTCCATTTAAGGAACTGTCCAGAGTAGGAGCAAATCCCCATAGCAAACTTATCGTGCTCTCGATAGTTCCTGACATGGACAGAGGTGTCAGCAGAGAGCACTGTGGTCAGGCAGAAATTCAAAAAGAAGAACTTCCTCTGTAGTATACAGCAGCTGATAAGTACAGGAAGGATTAAGATTTTTAATAGAAGTAATTTACAAATCTGTTTAACTTTCTGGCACCAGTTGAGATATATATATATATATATATATATATATATATATATATATATATGTGTTCCAGTGGAGTACCACTTTAAGGTTACCCCCAAAGGCTTGTATTAAAATTTTGGTATATCCCAGAGAGCTCATGAGTTTATGAGCAGCCCATAGACTGTCAGGAAAACCATTGTGATTAGGAAATTACAGTGACATGGTTTGGAGGGTAAGTTTAGTCCATCGCAAACTTTGTATTACTGTAATAACAGTACATTGCATTTATTGCTCATGACATAAAGGTGGGTTATTATATTTTTCTACACTTTAAATAATTCTTTTTTTTTTTATTCTTAACACACATCCTCATGCTAATCATATCACTCTGGGTCCACTTTTACCTATACATTTAAGTTTTTTACAGATATTTATAAACACGTGAACAGTATTTAAAAACAATGTATATTTCTGTACAAAATAAAAAATTATTTTGGATATTTTATAAGATGTAAATAATTATTCACACCTTTTCACAAATTTATACATTCTATCTATCTATCTTTCCATATATCTATTCATCCATCAATTCGTTCATCGACTCCTCTATCGTAGCTTGTAACAGTGTTGTACACAATAAGCATAAGCAGAAAAGTGTAACACCTACTTATACAAATGACCTGCCATTGAAAAGAATTTAAGTATCTAACCTGTGTAGTCTATTTCTCTAGAAGTAGGTAGACTACAGTATAGCATGCTAGCATTTAAGAAAATCTAAAATAGCCAATGATGTAAAATCTATAAAGAAAAGGGACAATTAAATCTGCATTTAAATAATGAACACCATTTAAACAGCTGAATTAGCACTGTTTAGGATACATTTATTTTACATTGCCTTTTTAAAAATGAATATGTAAATACAATATATGGCATGATAAATCATATAAGATCTAATGATATAATTTTATATATATATATATATATATATATATATATATGGCTACATTTTGATCTCCCATTGTTACCTTTTACACACCCTACCCCTGTATTGTAAAGCTCATACAGCAAACATTTTGTGGAAATGTGACTTAGCATAGCATTGTCTTGTCACCCTGACCTTGCTGTGAGCTGTAGGTTGCAATTAAATTATATGGAATGTCCTATTATTATAGCAGTGTTTTACCAGGAAGCCCTGGTGACTGCCTCACATAGGACTCAGAGTAACATGCAGAAGAGTAGATATTCTTTTAAAACAAGATGAAGGCCTGGGTTTTTATTTTTAATGGAAGGGTGAGAGGAAGCATTGACCAACTGCAATGTCACCTGCAGAGAGCCATTAGCGTACACAGCATCAGCCTTCTCTTTCTAAATGCTGAATCAAATTAATCTAACAAAAACAGATGACCTGTAAGCTCTCTGTCTGCCTTACAGCAAAGTCAAATAGAAGAGATAGCACTCTGTACAATAGCACACAGAGACCAGTGTCTGATCTGTGTCCGCCCCATGCATTGAAACCTACCATTCATCCCTTCTGCTTCTTGCCACCGGAGTCTTCAGTAACCACTACAGGGTTGTTATAGGAAGCTGACTTAGGGACATGTTAGGCTCAGCAGTTGCATTACTTCTCACATTAATCTATACGAATCAATGGACAGTTCATTAGAATAATCCATCTTCTGCGGCCATTTTCTTCTTCTTTCACATTTGTTTGAAGTACTTTCTTACTTAAAATAATTATAGTATTTTAATATTTGATTTTTTTTTTCTGCTGCTAAAACGAATGACTGGCTTTAAGGAGGAAA
Organism: Hyla sarda; assembly: GCF_029499605.1. Lineage (NCBI taxonomy): Eukaryota > Metazoa > Chordata > Amphibia > Anura > Hylidae > Hyla > Hyla sarda. The sequence goes on from NC_079192.1 coordinate 146,165,608, forward strand.
TCATTGTAATATGAAATATGTAATCTCAACGCAGCTTTAATAGATAAAGAGTCAAACTAACAGAGAACTTTTTGGGGGCAGTCTTTTCAGGAAACCCAAATACATACAGTAGGTCCTATCAAAAAATATATATGGCATAATGATTCTTATTTATTTAGGCAGTATATTTTTGTATATTCAAAGGCTATGTGTATCATGTAGCTAATAGCTATAGGCCCACAAAACTGGTTATACCCTCTGGTATGAGTTAATGTGGAGAGTGGACTAACATCTGCTAACTTCAAGAAAATGCATCTTCTGGTCATGGGAGCCAGACAAGTAGTGATCAGCTGATCACCAAGGCCACATAGTTACATAGTTAGTATGGTTGAAAAAAGACATACGTCCATCAAGTCCAACCAGGGAATTGAAGTGAAGGGTGTAAGGGGAAGGGATGTAGTTTTATAATTCTGCATAAGCATTAATGTTATTTTGTTCCAGGAATGTATCTAACCCTGTTTTAAAGCTATTAATTGTTCCTGCTGTGACCAGTTCCTGAGGTAGACTGTTCCATAAATTCACAGTTCTTATGGTAAAGAAGGAATGTTGCCCCTTTAGACTAAACCTTTTCTTCTCCAGACAGAGGGAGTGCCCCCTTGTCCTTTGTTTTTTTTTTACCTGGAACAGTTTTTCTCCATATTTTTTTGTATGGGCCATTTATATACTTATACACGTTTATCATATCTCCCCCTTAAACGTCTCTTCTCAAGACTAAACAATTGTAACTCCTTTAATCGCTCCTCATGGCTAAGAGGTTCCATACCCCATATTAGTTTAGTCGCACGTCTCTGCACCCTTTCCAGCTCCGCAGTGTCCCTTTTATGGACAGGCAACCAAAACTGAACAGCATATTCCAGGTGAGGCCGTACCAATGCTTTATAAAGGGGGAGTATTATGTCCCTGTCCCTCGAGTCCATGCCTCTTTTTATACATGACAATATCCTGCCGGCCTTGGAAGCAGCAGCCTGACATTGCATGCTATTCTGTAGTCTGTGATCTACAAGTACACCCAGATCCTTCTCTACCAGTGACTCTGCCAGTTTAATCCCCCCTAAGACATACGACGCATGCAGGTTATTAGTACCCAGATGCATAACTTTACATTTATCCACATTGAACCTCATTTGCCAAGTGGATGCCCAGACATTTAGTCTATCCAAGTCATCTTGTAACTTATGCACATTCTTTATAGACTGTACTGTGCTACAAAGCTTGGTGTCATCTGCAAAGATAGAAACAGAGCTGTTAATGCCATCCTCTATATCATTGATAAATAAATTAAACAACAGAGGGCCCGGTACTAAACCTTGGGGTACACCACTAATAACTGGGGACCAATCAGAGTACGAATCATTGACCACCACTCTCTGGGTACGATCCATGAGCCAGTGTTCAATCCAGTTCCAAGCTAAAGTTTCCAAGCCCAAAGACCTTAACTTACCTGTCAGACGTCTATGAGGGACAGTATCAAACGCTTTAGCAAAATCCAGAAACACTATATCCACAGCCATTCCTCTGTCAAGGCTTCTACTCACCTCTTCATAAAAGCAAATTAGATTGGTTTGACAACTTCTATCCTTAGTAAACCCATGCTAATTTCTTTCAGAGAAAATAGGTCTGTTTTTCAATTCCACAGAACTAAAGAACCCATTCAGTAGCTACGCCTTCTCCTGATCGCCCGTGACAACCTCCCCATTATCATTATTAAGGGGTCCTACATGCTCTGTCCTTGTTTTTTTTGTATTTATATATCTAAAAAAATATTTAGATTAAAGGGCTTGTGCTTGCAAGATATGAACAACATGTTTTACCCTGATGCATATATATTGTGGACAAGCCTGAATGATGACTTGTTCCTTTGAGGCAAGAATTTTTAAAGTAATTTTTGAAGAAGTTTAACACATTCTGCATGTAATGCGACCTATAAAACTGGCTACAGCAAATAACATCATATAATATAGAAAAAAATATATAAAAAAGGTTAAATATGCCTTATATTTATTACAGGGTTGAACACTAGAAGCCCAAATTGTTAAATGTACACTTTATTATGCATAATATTACTATACATATCCAGCCATTATAAATGTTATTAGATTTAATTTAAATGTTGTTTTTAGATTATTCATAACTTAAAGGGAAGAATTCAATTGCATTTCCCAATGTCTGTATGATATTCCATAACACCTTATTACCACTTTTGTAATACTACTTTTTTTAAAGGGGTTTTCCAGGAATTGAAAAACAGACCTATTTTCTCTCAAAGACCGCTCCCTGTCTGTCTCCAGGTGTGGTATTACAATTTGGCTCCATTCACCTCAATGGAACTGAGCTACAGAACCACTCCCAACCTGGAGACAGACAGGGAGCAGTCTTTGAAAGAAATTAGCTCTGTTTTTCGATTTTTTGATTTAAAGGGGTTATCCAGGAAAAAAACTTTTTTTTTCATATATCAACTAGCTCCAGAAAGTTAAACAGATTTGTAAATTACTTCTATTAAAAAATCTTAATTCTTTCAGTACTTATAAGCTGCTGAAATTAAATTGTTCTTTTCTGTCTAAGTGCTCTCTGATGACACCTGTCTCGGGAACTGTCCAGGGTAGAAGCAAATCCCCATAGAAAACCTGTTCTGCTCTGTGCAGTTCCCGAGACAAGCAGAGATGTCAGCAGAGAGCACTGTTGTCAGACAGAAAAGAACAACTCAACTTCAGCAGTTGATAATTATTACAAGGATTAAGATTTTTTAAATAGAAGTAATTTACAAATCTGTCTAACTTTCTGTAGCCAGTTGATATAAAAAAATAAATTTTTTCCTGGAATACCCCTTTAATTTCTTTGAAGATAAGATTACAGAAGCCTGATGCCTATTTTTCTTACCATAGATACAAATAATTTTACAATACAAAAAAGGCAATTCTCCTTACAGACATGCTCATGAAATCAAGACTTCTTATAAAAAATAACGCTGTCATCAAGGTGAAAATACAGTTTTATTTAGTTCAAAAAAATTTCAAATCCAATACAAGATGGATGTATGTTTTTTTTTGAACCATACTAACTATATAACTAAGAAGGTCCCCATAAAAGTGTGAATGAAAAAATCATGAATCTGACCTGAGAAAAATAACTAACATATTTCTGAGCCACAATCATAGTCTATTATACCAGTGCACTAATGTGATTATTACCTCTATTTAGTCAGACTTTATAGGCTTCAGTGTCAGAATTAGTAGATCTAGAAGTAAGTGCATATCTAAATACAAATGTTAAAAAAGAGCATTTACCGAAATTCTTCAAGGTCCATTTCCGTATGGCATGGCTTTAAATTGCTTAAGACATGACCTACATGAGTCATTTAGACCATGTATGCCTCTCATTTTATACAAACATTAAACACACTGGAAATGGATGACCTTCAAATATAAATGTTTCAGAAAAAGAATCTAAAGGTGCATTTTCCAAGGTTCACAGTAAAGATTTCTAATTAAGTTTTACTTCCATTTATGAGTTATTAATTTGGCAATTCTGCTGTTGAATGAGGTAATAATCTTGATGTAAATGAAGGCTCCTAGGTTATTATACCATTCAAGACAAATTCCATTAGGATTGGCAAAATGAATGAAGATGAATGGGTAAGAGTTCTGTCTTTAGTCAATGTCTCGTAGTAACAGAATAAGGATTAGTGATTGTTTGAAAATGCTGCTGAATTTTTAATCATGTATATTTCTTGTATATTAATGAGAGCAAATCGATATTAGGTTGCACATTCAAGAAAAAAAAATAGCCTCATGTCATGATTTACATACAGCATCATACAGTAAGTGAGCAGGGTTCGATGGTAAAATATAATGGAACCCACCATTTTTCTATATAGAAATCACCACAAACTATCTTTACATTGTGAGACCTTAGCTAGAGTTACAGTGGGGCAAAAAAGTATTTAGTCAGCCATCAATTGTGAAAAATTTCCCACTTAAAAAGATGAGAGAGGCCTGTAATTTTCATCATAGGTATACCTCAACTATAAGAGACATAATGAGAAAAAAATCCATAAAATCTGATTGTCTGATTTTTTAAGAATTTATTTGCAAATTATGGTGGAAAATAAGTATTTTGTCAATTCCAAACAAGCAAGATTTCTGGCTCTCACAGACCTCTAACTTCTTCTTTAACCCCTTAAGCACCATGGACGTAAGCGTACGTCTAAGCACCCTTGTAGTTAAGGACCAAGGACGTACTCTTCCGTCCGTGGGAATTTCGGTCCCTGCCGCGCGCCAGGCGGGGACCGGATCGGGGTGACTGCTGATATAGATCAGCAGGCACCCCGCGCAAATGCCCAGGGGGGTCATCAGACCCCCCATATCGGCAATTGCCGCAAATCGCAAGTGAATTCACACTTGCGATTTGCGCAATTCCAGGTCATTACGAGTCTATGGTGACCCGTTGACCTGGAATATAAGGGGGATCACGGTTGTCCAAGACACCCACGATCCCCCTGAAGGGATAGGAGTGAGGTGGCTGGGGTGCCAACCCTCCTATCCCTGCTATTGGTCTTCAGAAGCGACAACCAATCGCAGATCGGGGGCGGGGGTGTTAACTTTTGTTTTCCCCGTTCTGCCCACCCACAATAGGCTGGGCAGAACAGGGAAACGACAGAGGACCGAGGCCGAAGTCCACTTACCCTGCGGGCGAGGCTGCGGGCGACGATCGGCTGCGGTGATCGGCATGGGCGGCATGTCGTGCTGCTGACTCCCTGGATCCGTCGGAAGCCGGTAAGTTGCCTAGCAACATCTGGAGTGCTACAGCTTTAGACCACTATACAGTGGTCTCTATACCATAGCACTCCAGATGTTGCAAAACTACAACTATCAGCATGCCCAGACAGCTGTTTGGGCATGCTGGGATTTGTAATTTTGCAACAGCTGGAGGGCTACAGTTTGAGACCACTATACAGTAGTCTCTACACTATAGCCCTCCAGATCTTGCAAAACTACAACTCCTAGCATGCCCACACAACTGTCTGGGCATGCTGGGAGTTGTAGTTTTGCAACATCTGGAGTGCCACATTTTGCAGTGGTCTCTATATTCTAGCTCTCCAGATGTTGCAAAACTGCAAATCCCAGCATGCCCAAACAGCAAACAGCTGTCTCGGCATGCTGGGAGTTGTAGTTGCGTACCTCCAGCTGTTGCATAACTACATCTCCCAGCATTCCCTTCGGCGATCAGTACATGCTGGGAGTTGTAGTTTTGCAACAGCTGGTGGCACACTGTTTGGAAAATACTGAGTTAGGTAACAGAACCTAACTGAAGGTTTTCCATCCAGTGTGCCTCCAGCTGTTGCAAAAGTACAACTCCCAGAATGCATGGTTTGTCAGTACATGCTGGGAGTTGCAGTTTTGAAACAGCTGGAGGTTTTCCCCCCCATGTGAACGTACAGGGTACATTCACATGGGTGGGATCACAGTAAGTTCCCTGCTTCAAGTTTGGGCTGCGGCAAATTTTTCGCCTCAGCGCAAACTCCTAGCAGGGAACTCACTATAAACCTCTGCCAGTGCGAATGCACCCTAAAAACACTACACTACACTACACTAACACATAATAAAGGGTAAAACACTACATATACACCCCCTTACACTGCCCCCCCCAATAAAAATGAAAAACGTATCGTACAGCAGTGTTTCCAAAACGGAGCCACCAGCTGTTGCAAAACAACAACTCCCAGCATTTCCAGACAGCCTATGACTGACCAGGCATGCCGGGAGTTTAGCAACAGCTGGAGGCACCCTGTTTGGGAATCACTGGTGTGGAATACCCCTATGTCCACCCCTATGCAATCCCTAATTTAGTCCTCAAATGCGCATGCTGCTCTCTCACTTCAGAGCCCTGTCGTGTTTCAAGGAAACAGTTTAGGGCCACATATGGGGTATTTCCATATTCGGGAGAAATTGCACTACAAATTTTGGGGGGCTTTTTCTCCTTTTACCCCTTATGAAAATGAAAAGTTGGGGTCTACACCAGCCTGTTAGTGTAAAAAAAAAATGTTTCCACTAACATGTTAGTGTTGCCCTTTACTTTTTATTTTCACAAGAGGTAAAAGGAAAAAAAGACCCCCAAAATTTGTAACGCAATTTCTCCTGAGTACGGAAATACCCCATAAGTGGGCGTAAAATGCTCTGCTGGTGCAAAACAAGGCTCAGGAGTGAGAGCGCACTATGTACATTTGTGGCCTAGATTGGTGATTTGCACAGGGGTGGCTGATTTTACAGCGGTTCGCAAAAAGTTAAATACCGACATGTGACCCCATTTTGGAAACTACACCCCTCACAGAATGTAACAAGGGGTATAGTGAGCCTTAACACCCCACAGGTGTTTGACACATTTTCGTTAAAGTTGGATGGGAAAATGAAAAAATATTTTTTTTTACTAAAATGCTGGTGTTACCCTAAATTTTTCATTTTCACAAGGGAAAATAGGAAAAAAGCCCCCAAAATTTGTAAACCCATTTCTTCTGAGTAAGAACATACCCCATATGTGGATGTAAAGTGCTCTGCGGGTGAACTACAATGCTCAGAAGAGAAGGAGCCCCATAGTGCCAGAACAATGGACCCCCCCACATGTGACCCCATTTTGGAAACTACACCCCTCATGTAATATAATAAAGGGTGCAGTGAGCATTTACGCCCCACAGTTGTCTGACAGATTTTTGGAACAGTGGTCTGTGAAAATGAAAATTCTTTTTTTTCATTTGCTCAGCCCACTGTTCCAAAGATCTGTCAAATGCCAGTGGGGTGTAAATGCTCACTGCACCCCTTATTAAATTCTGAGAGGGGTGTAGTTTCCAAAATGGGGTCACATGTGGGGGGGGTCCACTGTTCTGGCACCACGAGGGGCTTTGTAAATGCACTTGGCCCCTGACTTCCATTCCAAACAAAGTCACTCTTCAAAAGCTCAATGGCGCTCCTCCTCATCTGAGCAGTGTAGTGCGCCAGCAGAGCACTTGATGTCCACACATGGGGTATTTCCATACTCAGAAGAAATGGGTTATAAATTTTGGGGGTAATTTTCTCCTATTACCCCTTGTAAAAATGTAAAATTTGGGGAAAAACCAGCATTTTAGTGAAAAATGTTTTTTTTTTCATTTACACATCCAACTTTAACAAAAAGTTGTGAAATACCTGTGAGATGTTAAGGCTCACTGTACCCTTTGTTACGTTCCTTGAGGGTGTAGTTTCCAAAATAGTATGCCATGTGGATATTTTTGCTGTTCTGGCACCATAGGGACTTCCTAAATGCGACATGCCCCCCAAAAACCATTTCAGCAAAATATGCTTTCCAAAAGCCAAATGTGACTCCTTCTCTTCTGAGCATTGTAGTGCGCCAGCAGAGCACTTGACGTCCACACATGGGGTATTTCCATGCCCCCCATACATTTTGGGGGGCATGGTATGACATGTGGTTTTTTTCTGCTGTTCTGGCACCATAGGGGCTTCCTAAATGTGACATGCCCCCCAAAAACCCTTTCAGAAAAACTCACTCTCCAAAATCCCATTGTCGCTCCTTCCCTTCTGAGCCCTCTACTGCGACCGCCGAACACTTGACATACACATATGAGTTATTTCCTTACTCGAGAGAAATTGGGTTACACATTTTTTGCGTATTTTTCTCCTTTTGTCCCTTGTAAAAATTCAAAAACTGGGTCTACGAGAACATGCGAGCGTAAAAAATGAAGATTTAGAATTTTCTCCTTCACTTTGCTCCTATTCCTGTGAAACACCTAAAGGGTTAACACACTTACTGAATGTCATTTTGAATACTTTGAGGGGTGCAGTTTTTATAATGGGTCATTTGTGGGGTATTTCTAATAAGAAAGCCCCTCAAATCCACTTCAAACCTGAACTGGTCCATGTAAAATTCTGATTTTGAAAATTTTTAGAAAAATTGGAAAATTGCTGCTGAACTTTGAAGCCCTCTGATCTCTTCCAAAAGTAAAAACATGTCAACTTTATGATGCCAACATAAAGTTGACATATTGTATTTGTGAATCAAAATATAATTTATTTGGAATGTCTGTTTTCCTTACAAGCAGAGAGCTTCAAATTAAAAAAATGCTAAATTTTAAATTTTTCATCAAATTTTGGAATTTTTCACCAGGAAATGATGCAAGTATCAACAAAATTTTACCACTAACATAAAGTAGAATATGTCACGAAAAAACAATCTCGGAATCAGAATGAAAGGTAAAAGAATCCCAGAGTTATTAATGCTTAAAGTGAAAGTGGTCAGATGTGCAAAAAACGCTCTGGTCCTACAGTGAAAAATGGCCTGGTCCTTAAGTGGTTAAGAGTCTCCTCTGTCCCCCACTCGTTACCTGTATTAATGGCACCTGTTTGAACTGGTTATAAGTATAAAAGACACCTGTCCACAACCTCAAACAGTCACACTCCAAACCCCACTATAGCCAAGACCAGAGAGCTGTCGAAGGACACCAGAAACAAAATTGTAGACCTGCACCAGGCTGGGAAGACTGAATCTGCAATAGGCAAACAGCTTGGTATGAAGAAATCAACTGTTGGAGCAATTATTGGAAAATGCAAGACATACAAGACCACTGATAATCTCCCTCGATCTGGGGCTCCATGCAAGTTCTCACACCGTGGTGTCAAAATGATTGCTAGAACAGTGAGCAAAAATCCCAGAACCACACGGGGGGGGGGGGGGGGGGGGGGTGCGGACCTAGTGAATGACCTGCAGGAGAGCTGGGACCAAAGTAACAAAATCTACCCAGTGGCGTACTAAGGGGGGGGGGGCACTCTCAAGGGGGGTGCCAGGGGCGGACTGACCTGCCGCCGCCGCTGCTGAGGTCCCCAGCAGACAGCGGCGCCTTCTCCTGTATGCGCGATACACGCACTTACAGGAGAAGATGTCCCCACTGTGTGAGCCGCATCTGCAGCTACACAGAGGAGACATGACCTACGCCCCACGCAGCACGCAGTACAGGTGCCGGTGACGTCACTCATCGGCGCCTGTACTGTGGAGGGGAGAAGACGCGGGCCCTTATTGAGGAGATCGCTGCGTGGGATACCAGGTGAGCATCCTTTTTTATTTATTGTTTTGCTCTGCATTTACCTATGGGGGGGGGGGGTTACTCTACATATACCTAGAGGAAGGGGGGGGTGCTCTGCATTTACCTATAGGGCAGGGGGGAGAGGGGAGTGCTCTGCATTTACCTATAGGGAAGGGGGGAGAGGGGGGGGGGGTGCTCTGCATTTACCTATAGGGAAGGGGGGGAGAGGGGGGGTGCTCTGCATTTACCAATAGGGAAGGGGGGGTGCTCTGCATTTACCTATAGGGAAGGGGGAGAGGGGGGGTGCTCTGCATTTACCTAAAGGGAAGGGGGGAGAGGGGGGCGTGCTCTGCATTTACCTATAGGGAAGGGGGGAGAGGGGGGGTGCTCTGCATTTACCTATAGGTAAGGGGGGAGAGGGAGGGGGGGGTGCTCTGCATTTACCTATAGGGAAGGGGGGGAGAGGGGGGGTGCTCTGATTTACCTATAAGGAAGGGGGGGGGAGAGGGGGGGTGCTCTGCATTTACCTATAGGGAAGGGGGGGGGAGAGGGGGGGTGCTCTGCATTTACCTATAGGAAAGGGGGGAGAGGGGGGTTGCTTTGCATTTACCTATAGGGAAGGTGGGGAGAGGGGGGGTGCTCTGCATTTACCTATAGGGAAGGGGGAGAGGGGGTGTGCTCTGCATTTACCTATAGGGAAGGGGGGGAGAGGGAGGGGTGCTCTGCATTTACCTGTAGGAAAGGGGGAGGGGGGTGCTCTGCATTTACCTATAGGGGAGAGGGGGGGTTCTCTGCATATACCTAGGGCTGGGTGGTATGACCATATATGTGTATCACGGTATTTTTTTAACTTACGGTGGTTCCACGGTATATAACGGTATCCCCCCCCCAAAAATCATGTGACCCAGCAGCGCTGTTCTGCCCCCCCCGCCCCCATCAAGTGACCCGCGCGCGGTGTTCGGCTTTCCCCCCAAAAAAAATCATGTGACCCGCCAGCACTGTTCTGCTCCCCCCAATTAATGATCAACCCAGCGAGGTACTACTCACATATGTCAAGCACTGCCCTCCTCCGGGAACCCCGGACAGCCGACAGCCTATCCTCGGCCGGAGCGATGCCCCGCCCCTGCCAGTGATAGGCTGAGCCCACTGTCATGTAAAAAGCCGGCTTCATACATGACAGTGGGCTCAGCCTATCACTGGCCAAGACAGGGAATCGCTCTGGCCGGTGATAGGCTGACGGCTGTCCGGCGTTCTCGTCCCCAGCGTGCGGCCGACGTGGGTGAGTTAAAAGTTTATTTTCTGTATCTTTTGCAGCCCGGACATAGGTATACAGCGTACAGCAGTGGTCTCAAACCTGCGGACCTCCAGCTGTTGCAAAACTACAACTCCCAGTATGCTCGGACAGCCGTTGCCTGTCCGGGCATGCTGGGTTTTGTAGTTTTGCAACAACTGGAGGTCCGCAGGTTGGAGACCACTGGCGTACAGAGAGTTCCATCACCAGCTGTCCGGGCATGCTGGGAGTTGTAGTTTTGCAACATCTGGAGGTCTGCAGGTTGGAGACCACTGGTGTACAGTATGGAGTTCCAGCGCCCAGCGGCCCCCAACAAAGAGGAGGAGGGCAGTGCTTGACATATGTGAGTAGTACCCAGCTGGGCTGATCATTAAATGGGGGGAGCAGAACAGTGCTGGCGGGTAACATAGGAATAGTTCCCCGATGTGGGGACAGCGCTGTGCTAGGCTGATAATTCATTCCTGAGGGGGAGGGGCCCAACCGATATTGCGGTATGGGGGAAAATCCATATTGTGCAGCCCAAAAAATTTAGTATTCGGTATGAACCGGTATACCCCCCAGCCCTAGATATACCTATGGGAAAGAGGGGGGGGGGTGTAGCTCTGCATTGTTACGCCGAGCGCTCCGGGTCCCCGTTCCTCCCCGGAGCGCTCGCCTCATCCTCGTTGCTGCAGCGCCCCGGTCAGATCCACTGACCGGGTGCGCTGCGGTCCCGCCTCCAGCCGGGATGCGATTCGCGATGCGGGTGGCGCCCGCTCGCGATACGCACCCCGGTCCCCGTACCTGACTCGCTCTCCGTCGGTCCTGTCCCGGCGCGCGCGGCCCCGCTCCCTAGGGCGCGCGCGCGCCGGGTCTCTGCGATTTAAAGGGCCAGTGCACCTATGATGGTGCCTGGCCCAATCTTCCAATTAGCTTAATTAGTTTCCACCTGTGCACTTCCCTATATCACCTCACTTCCCCTGCACTCCCTTGCCGGATCTTGTTGCACTTGTGCCTAGTGAAAGCGTTCCCTTGTTTGTTCCTAGCCCGTGTTCCTGACCTCCTGCCGTTGCCCCTGACTACGATCCTTGCCGCCTGCCCCCGACCTTCTGCTACGTCCGACCTTGCTTCTGCCTACTCCCTTGTACCTCGCCTATCTTCAGCAGTCAGAGAGGTGAGCCGTTGCTAGTGGATACGACCTGGTCACTACCGCCGCAGCAAGACCATCCCGCTTTGCGGCGGGCTCTGGTGAAAACCAGTAGTGACTTAGAACCGGTCCACTAGCACGGTCCTCGCCATCCCTCTCTGGCACAGAGGATCCACCTCCTGCCAGCCGGCATCGTGACAGTAGATCCGGCCATGGATCCCGCTGAAGTTCCTCTGCCAGTTGTCGCCGACCTCACCACGGTGATTGCCCAGCAAGCCCAACAGATTGCCCAGCAAGCCCAACGGATTGCCCAGCGAAATCACCAGCTGGCATACTTGACCACCGTGACACTGCAACTTCAGTCACAGATACAGCAGCTGCTGCCACAGACACAGCAGCTACAACAACCATCTCCTCCGCCGGCTCCTGCAACTCCTCCGCAGCAACCGGCCGCTCCTAACCCCTGCTTGTCCCTGCCGGACAAATTTGATGGGGTCCGCAATGATCCTGCCACAGCCACAGTCCAGTCCTACTTCGCTGAGGTCCGTGGTGTCTTCGAGGAGCCTGCCCGAGCCTCTTCTGCCAAGACTGCCCTGCTGAACCTGGTCCAGGGTGTTTCTTCCGTTGGCGAGTACGCCATTCAGTTCCGTGCTCTTGTTTCCGAGTTGTCCTGCAATAGTGAGATTCTCTGCGCGACCTTTAAAAAAGGCCTATCCAGCAACATTAAAGATGTTCTGGCCGCACGAGAAACTCCTGCTAACCTGCATGAACTCATTCATCTTGCCACTCGCATTGACATGCGTTCTTCCGGATGGCGTCTGGAGCTCCGCCTGGATATGGACTTTGTTCGCACGAGGCGTTTTTTCTCCCCGGCTCCTCTCTCCTCTGGTCCTCTGCAATCCGTTCCTGTGCTTCTCGCCGCGGAGGCTATGCAAGTTGACCGGTCTCGCTTGACACCTCAAGAGAGGACACGACGCCGCATGGAGAATCTTTGCCTGTACTATGCCGGTACCGAACACTTCCTGAAGGATTGTCCTATCCGTCCTCCCCGTCTGGAAAGACGTACGCTGACTCCGCACAAAGGTGACACAGTTCTTGATGTCAACTCTGCTTCTCCACGCCTTACTGTGCCTGTGCGGATATCTGCCTCTACCTTCTCCTTCTCTACTATGGTCTTCTTGGATTCCGGATCTGCAGGAAAAATTTTTTTGGCCTCTCTTATCAACAGGTTCTACGTCCCTGTGACCAGTCTCGCCAGACCCCTCTACATCTATTGTATTAACAATAAAAGATTGGACTGTCTCATGCGTTTCCGCACAGAACCCCTCCTAATGTGCATCGGACCTCATCACGGAAAAATTGACTTTTTTTTCCTCAGGTTCTTTGGCCCCAAGAAGAGGGGGAGACCCAAGGGGGGGGTACTGTTACGCCGAGCGCTCCGGGTCCCCGTTCCTCCCCGGAGCGCTCGCCTCATCCTCGTTGCTGCAGCGCCCCGGTCAGATCCACTGACCGGGTGCGCTGCGGTCCCGCCTCCAGCCGGGATGCGATTCGCGATGCGGGTGGCGCCCGCTCGCGATACGCACCCCGGTCCCCGTACCTGACTCGCTCTCCGTCGGTCCTGTCCCGGCGCGCGCGGCCCCGCTCCCTAGGGCGCGCGCGCGCCGGGTCTCTGCGATTTAAAGGGCCAGTGCACCTATGATGGTGCCTGGCCCAATCTTCCAATTAGCTTAATTAGTTTCCACCTGTGCACTTCCCTATATCACCTCACTTCCCCTGCACTCCCTTGCCGGATCTTGTTGCACTTGTGCCTAGTGAAAGCGTTCCCTTGTTTGTTCCTAGCCCGTGTTCCTGACCTCCTGCCGTTGCCCCTGACTACGATCCTTGCCGCCTGCCCCCGACCTTCTGCTACGTCCGACCTTGCTTCTGCCTACTCCCTTGTACCTCGCCTATCTTCAGCAGTCAGAGAGGTGAGCCGTTGCTAGTGGATACGACCTGGTCACTACCGCCGCAGCAAGACCATCCCGCTTTGCGGAGGGCTCTGGTGAAAACCAGTAGTGACTTAGAACCGGTCCACTAGCACGGTCCTCGCCATCCCTCTCTGGCACAGAGGATCCACCTCCTGCCAGCCGGCATCGTGACATGCATATACCTATGGGAAAGAGGGGGGGGGTGTAGCTCTGCATATACCTATGGGGAAGAGGGGGTGGGGGGTTTAGCTCTGCATATACCTATGGGAAAGAGGGGGGTGTAGCGTAGCTCTGCATATACCTATGGGAAAGAAAGGGGGGTGTAACTCTGCATATGCCTATGGGAAACAGGGGTGGGGTGTAACTCTGCATATACCTATGGGAAAGAGGGGGTTACCTGGCTACCTATCTACCTGCCCTTTTACTGTGCAGGACACCAAGGAGGGCATTATTACAGTTTGCGGGTCTATAGATGGGAATATTGTGTAGAGGAGGGGAGAGCACTGAAAATATGCAGAGTCTGACATGTTTTTCCTGCAGATGTTAAGAGATCCACATGGCGGTCTTATCCGGACAGAGAAGAAATTTACCTACGTTAAAGTGTTTCTTACATACATAAATTTTAGTTTATTGTGTGTGGGATATGGGTGGAATAGGAGCGTGGCAGAAGATTGACGAGCTGCAGGGGCCCTTGCTTTTTTTTTTTTGGTCCGGGGGCCCCGAGTGTTGTCAGTCCGCCCCCCGGGGGAGGGGAGGGAGGGGGTGTAATTAAGGGGGGGTGCGTGTGTGTGTGTGTGTGTGGGGGGGGGGGTGGTGCCAAATAAAGGGTCCGCCCCGGGTGCCAAATGCTCTAGGTACTCCCCTGAATCTACCATCAGTAATACACTACCCTGCCAGGGATATGGTCAGATGAACCCAAAGTAAAAACTTATCTTGTCATGTTTGTAGGAGAAAGAATGCTGAGTTACATCCAAAGAACACCATACCTACTCTGAAGCATGGAGATGGAAACATCATGCTTTGGGGAAACTGATACGTGTAAAGGAAAGAATGAATGGGGCCATGTATTGTGAGATTTTGAGTGAAAAACTCCTTAAATCAGCAAGGGCATTGAATATGAAACATGGCTGGGTTTTTCAGCATGACAATGATCCCAAACAACAACAAAAAACGTGGTCTCAAATGGCAGGAGGTGCTCAACCCCAAATGCAGTTGTGCATTTATACTGGGGGAGCAGATCCTGCTCTTGTAGTCCGTTGCTAGGGGCGATCCCCAGCATAAAAATGCATACAATGGAGGATGCCTGCAGTGGACTACAAGTGCCACAATAGAATCCTACACCAGATAAACGGTGTGGATGTGTAACAATTAGAATAATACAATACAGAAATTTAGGTGCACTACTGTGGTAGATGTATACAGTGACATTGGCTAATCCCTCAACACTGATGTTAAAATTGAGACATTCGCCAATGTATCCTTATATGAAGGACACATCAGAGCCCGCACACCAACGCCAAGGTTTCTCAAATGGCACGGGACCTAACGCTAACCTACCTGTGCGTGATAAGCAAAAACCAGGGGCCAATGGGCAATTACAGCAGCATTAGGCCGACATGCAGCCTGCTCCCAGTTGCCTCCAGTGTGACTGAGCACACATACAATGGGAGGAGGGAGAGACAGGCTACAAGCCCCACCTTTTCTCCCATTTGACATATCAATGGACAATTTACATATAGCCAAAGTTTAACTTCCCTTTGTTTGAATGGAAACTATGTTGTTAAAAACTGGGCCCTTTGAAATGCGGGGGCATCATCTGCCTCGATTGTAGGTACAATTCACACCTGAAGAGGTAAAGTGCTGTTTGATTAAAGATGATATTTTTTCATAAGAAAAATCCCATTTCATGCTTTACCATGACTTTTAGTAGCTTATTTGACGAAACAGATGACTTCAACACGATCCACGATCCATCCTGTGATGCAGATCTCTAACCGCAAATGTAGGTTTTTATGCAGCTGCACATCAAAATGGGAAAAAAGTAATTATTGGTATTAGAATCAATAAAATCCTCTTAAAAATCCTCTTTAAAAAAACTAGAAATGTTTTTTAAAGTAAAGATCTATTACATTTTACAATTAACAAAGGCATAATAAAACAAAGAATACAGAATGTAACACCAAGAGTAACAGTGCAATATATGGAATACAAAGCACAAATAGTGTCCATGTACAAAGGTGTGTAATAATTGTTGAGTGTTGAATGCGAATATTCGAATATGAAATGTTTTTTCGGGATTATCGCCACTTCGCGAATATTTAGAATATTGCAAATTATATTCATTATGACGAATATTCATATTTTTTCCCTGTTTTTTTTCACAGTGCACATCACAATGATAATCCCTACCTGCTTCCAGCTTGTGGTCCGAAGAAGGCGAATATGCGAATGAGAATTTTATGCCAAAAATGATGCGAACATCATCACTTCCAGAGGACACTGATCCCTCCCTTCTTTTAGCTTGTGGGCCAATGAGAAGGATGCAAATACCAGTTGTCAGAGTTTAGCAACATCCCTGGCAACCAATAGGAAAGTAGCTAGTTGGAAGATATAATCGCGCATGCAGATTTTGCGAATTTTATTACGAATTTTGCATGGAAAAAAAAGTGGACTAATTCATGAATATAGGAGGAATATTCATCCAAATATTTGCGAAATTTGAATATGGCCTATGCCGCTCATCACTAGTAATAAACATAACACTACAAAAAAGGATAGAAAGAGCAAGAAACAACTACATTATGAAGCCGCAGGTCCCTAGAAGACTGTTCAAAAGAACTATAGTTTATTGACAATCAATAAAAAAGTCCAACTCACTGCTGGGCCTCACACTTTTATTCAGCACCTGGATCAGCTGTGGGTGCCGCAGCTCCAATGCCAGATGGACAATTAAAGAGTGTAATGCCGAGCGCTCTGGGTCCCACTCCTCCCCCGGAGCGCTCGCGGTGTCCTGTTCATCCTTGCAGCGCCCCGGTCAGACTCGCTGACCGGGAGCGCTGCTCTGTGTCCCCCGGCGGGGATGCGATCCGCGCGGCGGGACTTGCCTGCCCGCGGGTCGCATCCCGATCATCTCACCTGCCCCGTCCTCCTGCTCAGTCCCGGCGCTCTCTAGCGCGCGCCGGGTCTCTCAGATTTAAAGGGCCAGTGCACCCTTAATTGATGCCTGGCCCAATCAGTTCCTAATCACTCCCTACACATAAAAACCCACTTCTCCTTCCTGTCCTTGCCGGATCTTGTTGCCCTAGTACCAGTGAAAGCGTTCCCGTGTGCCTATTGCCTGTGTATCCAGACCCTTTGCCGTTGTCCCTGACTACGAAACGTTGCCGCCTGCCCAGACCTTCTGCTACGTCCGACCTTGCCTTTGCCTAGTCCTTGTGTACCGTGCCTGTCTCAGCAGTCAGTGAGGTTGAGTCGCTATCAGGAGGAACGACCTGGGGGTTACCTGCCGCAGCAAGTCCATCCCGCTTTGCGGCGGGCTCTGGTGAATACCAGTAACCCCTTGGATTTCGTTCCCCTGGTACGGCCCACGCCATCACCTCACTGAAACAGAGGATCCACTCCCATGTTCTTCCCGCTACCAACCCGGATCCTGAAAAAGAGGTATTCAGCACTTGATAGATGTGTGATAAAATGCTTTTTTATTGTGTCTTTATTAAAAGCATACAACACAAAATATGGCAGGCGCATGAGAAAAAGCCTGATGGGTTTCAGCGGAGCTCCCCCATACACCAGAGGTTTATAATTGAGAGGGAACCCTTGAAAAAGATCAAGTCTTGTCATATATTTTTAATAACGACACAATAAAAAAACATTTTATCACACATTTACCTAGGCCTGGATATCTTCTTAGTCTCCTTTCACACTACTGTTTTTGGCCAGTAGGTGACGTCCGTTAGGAAGATAGCGGGAGAATAATTTGTGCATGACATGCCTTTTTCTCCTGCTATCTTTGGCCACAATAATGGGAGTTATAACGAATGTTAGAGGAATCCCATTCAAGTGAATGGAATCCTCTTTCCCCGTTATAACTCCCGTTATGCTCCGTTACAATAACGGACGTTAAGGGCGGTCAAAGTGAGCCTGCCCTCACTCACCATGTATTCACTTCCTCTCTGAGTCTTCTTTGCTGGGTCTCTTTATCCAATCCCTGAAGGCTGCTCTGTTACCCCATCCTCACTGTTTTTAGACATAAGTCTGATAAGACATGGGTGAGCATAGAGAAATTAATGGAAATTAAGAATCTATTACAATATTTCAATCTATTTTGTGTCCTTAATGGAAAAGAGGTAAGCACTAAAAACACTCTTTTAGGGCATGTTCACATTTGCCATGATGTTCTCCTCAGATATATCTATACAGTATATTGACCATATTATAATAATAACACTACCCGAAATATAGGTTATTATCATGCATTTAAGGTTCCTTCTCTTTGGTCTAGAAATAAGAAAACCTTCTCCTAATTCAACACTGAGTTACTGGCTAAGAAATATTAAAAACAATATTATTCATATGCAGGAGTGCAGCTTCTGGATAATTTGGCAGTAAGAACCGTGTAGGCTTTGCTAAGCAAAATGTATAATTATAACTATAAATATGGTTATTTAAACATTGACGATTATACCTCAATCAGCTATATTGGATTATCCATTCCATTATCTTTCATTACTGCATTGGTTTGCTATAACATTCTGTCTCTGTATAATATATAGGCACAGTAACACGTGCAGAAAGGCTGATAAATCCTTGCCCACCTAACTTTAGGCCCTAGGCAAAAAAGATCACAAAATGGATTTGTGTATTGAGGCTGTTTTGACAAAAATGATAAATTTGCTCTCAAGAATGAAAGATGTTATCCAAAAACTAACATAATCATTTCAGACATAACGCCTTCCAGATGAACCACCCTCATATATCTGAGTCTTGAGATTGAAAGACCAATAAATAAAATATCCTTAGATGCCAAAAAATGCTGGACTTTGCTGTATATTAGACATTGTCAAATGGAATAATGGGTTTTAGTGTACAAAAAACTTTCATTAGAAGTACTAAAGCATGCAGACATATCATTCTATATATTATCAATATAAATAAATCACTTTGACCCTTTCATTGCCAAATTTTAGTTTATAAATTCTAACTTCTTCTAGCCATGCCAGCTTTTTTAACACCTTTGGAGGAATTTATTGTGAACTGTGCTTTACACGCTAGTCTTAAAGCATCACTGTTATTAAAAAAAAAAAAAAAGTTTAGATCGCACCGAGTCTCAGTCATGAGATCCACTATGATTGTGAGTTGTAAGCCGCCTACTTCACTCCTTGGTGCCCAATCAAACCTTCCTACTCATTCACTTCATTAGTTTATGGAGTTAAAGGGGTATTCCAGGATTTTTTTTATTTGACTATGCTACAGGGGCTGTAAAGTTAGGGCAGTTCATAATATAGTGTCTGTATCTGTGTGTGATGGTTTTCTTACAATTCTTCTGTGATTTTCACCACAATATTTATTTTTACCAGCATACAAAATGATTGTTGTCTCAGATTTTTCACAGCTTGCAATGCGGCCGAGACATGACTCACTAGTCAGCTGATGACAGGGAGCCTGTCTGCTTCAATGGGTGGAGGGATCAATCTGCAACAAATGCAACAGCTGTAGGCACCCTGATTTAAAACCACAGGTCTGCAGCTCATTTTTGTTTCAATGGGTGGGGTGGCTGATGTGTGGGATGTTGGAAAATGGAATTGTGGGATTTGTAGTCAAAAAAAGAAAAGTCAAACAGAAATAACAGTTCACAAAAAGCTAGCCACAGTGTTATGGTAATCTCACAACATAGCCATTTAGCCCCAGGACAAGTGCAGATCCTTCCTTAGCATGTCTATTACTATCTTCTAGGTATACGTACTAAAATCACCTTATGGTGGATAACCCCTTTAATGAGTTGGCTGGAAAGGCTGACCGGGAAGTGAAGAGTATGTAGTGCATTTTACTGACTGAGACCCGGTGCAATGTAAACTTTTAACATATTTGAACGACATGTAATACATTTTTTCAAATGACAGTAATGCTTTCACATTTTGCTGGTGTTAGAGTTGCAATATTTATTAGGAAGCACACTCCTCTTAATGTATCTAGCTCTTCTGCCATATGCTACGTCTTAAAATCTAAACCAACTACAAGCCGGCATAGTTTTCAGTTACAACTTAGGACAGTTTTTTTGGCGTAGGTTGTAGTAAATCTGATGTGATGAAGAAAACTGTATCCCTGTAGCGGAATGTGACCCTCTGCACAGGGACACAGTTTCCTGCTTCTTACTCCATCCCTGCTACCATCTCTCAGTGGGGACAAGTTATCCCACCTGGCCGTGTTGTACACATTTCCAACCCGGACCTCAAACCCTAACACCTAAACCCTAACCCCAAATCCCTAAACCCTAAACCTAGAGGAATGTGTCCACTGCCATATAGTGGCCACAGCGATCAGTGCTGAGATGGTGAGCTGCTGCAACAGCTTTTGCTCAGGTCACAATCAGCTACGAGGCACAGTTTTCAATTCACCGGTGGTCTTGGATACCACACCCCTTTCGTGTAAAAGAGCAAAAGGTGCACATTTTTAAACAAAACATTTAATGCCAAAATCCCCCCTTGTCTTTGGTTCATTGTTTGTTTCAAACAATATATACAGGTGTCATGATACTTTGAGGTATGTAAAGGTCTGGAGGCATGTATATAGATATATTGTCTGTTTGCAAACAATCAGCAAACTTTCAACCGATATACCCTTAAAAGCCAATCTGAGCCACTATTTTGGAGTAAATTAAAGTTTGTATTTCTTACTGCAGATTACAATCCCTACTTTATATATTACTGTGGCCACTCACAGTGTATGGCAGGACCACGGGATGTAGCTGTGTAGGTGGTGGGCCAGATGGTATTAACCCCTGGGGCGAGATGTTGTTAACCCCTAGCGTTCGTGACGCCAGGGTGTGGTTGTGTGTTGTAGGGCACCACCGACAACCATCCCAGAAACGGCATATATTAAATGAGAGTCCAAAGCAGGTTTTGATGCAACTGGAACTTTACTGAAGAAGGCAGTATAACGTTTCTTACAGATAGCCAACTTCCACAGACGTGACCGGGACACAGGGAACCTCTCAGGCTTGCTTGGACTTGTAGTGATAATTATGATGATGCAGGCCACTGTGCTACTGTTATTACTTTGCTAGGGACAGTAGAGACTTGACTTGTAGACATAGAAGACTTACAGATTAGATGTGGCTGCAGACTTCTAGGTTTTGGCCTAACTGTACTGGACAGAACCATTATATATCAGGAGCCTGGACTAAAGCCAATTGGTAGCTGGTTGCCTGTGGTTACCTGTGCCTCTGGAACTCTGGGTATCAGGTAATCACAAATCACATGACCATATCACATGACATTAGGAAGGTACTATACAGTTTAAACATCCTAATAGCCTTAACACATAGTTTATATTTACTGTACAATACTTATAATCAATGTACATGAGTAATACACAATAGAAATCATAATAATGACCTAGGGCAGTGGTCTTCAACCTGCGGACCTCCAGATTTAGCAAAACTACAACTCTCAGCATGCCCAGACAGCCAACAGGACAGGACACGATATTACCATACAAAGCCATATGTAGACATTAAATCACAAAGTTTAGAGATTTCAGTTCTGAAGTGTTCAGAACTGTAACTGCAGCTAATCAAATGTATAATAGCATCACATGTCCGGATTTTGTCATTGACTTATTAGCAGCAAAATATGCACACGTGAACATAACTACATGGTGCATTTACACACACCGGATCGACTGTGGATTTGAAGTTGTGAAATATGCAGTTGTGGATTTTACAAGGCAATTCTGTATTTTGATTAACATGCTAATAAACTTATTGGCCCTGATTTGAAGAGTGGAGTGTAGGTTTTGCTGTGTTTTTTTGCTGTTCCAAACTTTTTTCCCCATGGTATTTACTAATTTACTCCGCTTTTGGAAACTTTATACATGCTGTAAAGTGTAGGGTTTTCTTCCCAGAAAATTCACGTGATTTTGAGAGTGGTTTTTAGAAAAGACAAGTAATTTTGGATGAAATGTAGGCAACACGCCTCTTTTCCCAAAAACCACGCCCATTTTGTAGTTTTTCTTTTTCACTCTGAGTGTTTCTGATTCTGTCGTTTTTTTTCTGTCACACATTCAGAATTTGCACCGAATTTAGGTGCACAACTCAGCAAAAAGAGTCAGAATGCTGTTAGTAAATGAGGGCCATTGTCTTGAAAAATCTGTTGTGTGTAGGGTTGCCACCTTTCTATTCATTCAGCCTGTGCTAGGAGAAATGCTAGCACAGGCTTCCAGTATTCATAGTTTCAGGTGCTGCAGAATGGGCAAAACAAAAATTGGAACAGGACCCTCAGTTTACGCAGAAGATTTTGTTCAGTGATGAGGCAAACTTTTATGTGAATGGTGAAGTTAACAAACAAAACCACCGCTATTGGTCTGACACTAACCCACATTGGATAGATCCCTCCAAGACTGTTGGAACACAAAAATTGATGGTATGGTGTGGTATATGGGGTACAAAGATAGTGGGGACGTTCTTCATCAATGGAAACCTCAAGGCCATTGGATATGCGAAATTACTGCATGATGATGTGTTTCCCTCTTTATGCACTGAAGCTGGCACGTGCCATTAGTTTTTCCAGCAAGATGGTGGACCACCACATTATGGGTGTCAGGTTCGAGCATTCCTAGATGAACAGTTTCCTGGAAAGTGGATTGCTCGTCGTGGGCCAGTTGAATGTCTCCTGATCTGACCCCCTTAGACTTTTATCTTTGGGGTCATCTGAAGGTAATTGTCTGTGCTGTGAAGATACGAGATGTGCAGCACCTGAAACTACGGATACTTGAAGCCTGTGCTAGCATTTCAACTGCGGTGTTGCTATCCGTGTGTGAAGAGAGGGAGAAGAGGGTTGCATTGACAATCCAACACAATGGGCAGCACATTGAACACATTTTATAATTTTATAAGTGGTCAGAAACTTGTAAATAACTCATGAAAGAATAAAGTTACGTTAAAACCAAGCACATCATTGTTTTTCTTGTGAAATTCTCAATAAGTTTGATGTGTCACATGACCCTCTTCCTAAACAAAAGTTGGATTTAAAATGGCCGACTTCAAAATGGCCGCCATGGTCACCACCCATCTTGAAAAGTTTCCCCCTTCACATATACTAATGTGCCACAAACAGGAAGTTAATATCACCAACCATTCCCATTTTATTAAGGTATATCCATATAAATGGCCTACCCTGTATATACTATACTACCTTGTAGTATAGTATAGGTCAGTGTTTTCCAACCAGGGATGCCTCAAGCTGTTGCAAAACTACAACTCCCAGTATGCCCGGACAGCCGTTGGCTGTCTGGCATGCTGGGAGTTGTAGTTTTGCAATAGTTGGAGGCACTCCGGTTGGGAAACACTGGTATAGTATATGGTGCAACATTCCGGGAGTTAGAAGATTGGTTGGATAAATACTGGCCATTGCATTGCTAGTATTTTTTATCTAAAAATACCGTCAGCATGGCCAAAATACCGTCTGTGTCGGTAAACTGACACATGACTATTGTTACTGGTTCTTCTAAGTCCACTCATGGCAGCACCGGCTGATCTTATATCACTCCATCTCTGCCAGAGATGGGCCCAAGTTTGCTAAATATGCTTACATGTCCTCTGCACATAAGGACATTTTTTCTGAAATCCCTGCAAAATGACAGCCCATTTTGGCCTTAAGGACTCAGACAATTAAATTTTTACGTTTTCATATTTTCCTCCTTGCCTTCTAAAAATCATAACTCTTTTATATTTTCATCCACAGACTAGTATGAGGGCTTGTTTTTTGCGCGACCAGTTGTCCTTTGTAATTACATAACTCATTATATCATAAAATGTATGGCGCAACCAAAAAACACTATTTTTGTGAGGAAATTAAAACGAAAAACGCAATTTTGCTAATTTTGGAAGGTTTCGTTTTCACGCCGTACAATTTATGGTAAAAATGACATGTGTTCTTTATTCTGAGGGTCAATACGATTAAAATGATACCCATTATTACATACTTTTCTATTATTGTTGCACTTTAAAAAAATCACAAACTTTTTAACCAAATTAGTACGTTTATAATCCCTTTATTTTGATGACCTCTTACTTTTTTATTTTTCCGCATAAGCGGCGGTATGGGGGCTCATTTTTTGCGCCATGATCTATTCTTTTTTTTTGATACCACATTTGCATATAAAAAAACTTTTAATACATTTTTTATAATTTTTTTTTATAAAATGTATAAAAAAAGTAGCAATTTTGGACTTTTTTTTTTTTGTTCACGCCGTTCACCGTACGGGATCATTAACATTTTATTTTAATAGTTGGGACATTTACGCACGCGTAGATACCAAATATGTCTAAAAAATTTATTTTTTACGCTTTTTGGGGGTAAAATAGGAAAAAACGGACGTTTTACTTTTTTATTGGGGGAGGGGATTTTTCACTTTTTTTTAACTTTAACTTTTACATTTTTTTACATTCATAGCAATACCATGATTGCTAATACTGATCTGTTCTATGTATAGGACATAGAACAGATCAGTGTTATCTGCGATCTTCTGCTCTGGTCTGCTCGATCTCAGACCAGAGCAGGAGACGCCGGGAGCCGGACGGAGGCAGGTGAAGGGACCTCTGTGCGGCGTTCTGAATGATCGGATCCCTGCAGCAGCGCTGCGAGCGATCCGATCATTCATTGAAATCACGCACTGCTGCAGATGCCAGGATCTGTATTGATCCCGGCACCTGAGGGGTCAATGGCGGACGTCCGCGAGATCGCGGGCGTCGGCCATTGGCGGCGGGTCCCTGGCTGCGATCAGCAGCCGGGATCAGCCGCGCATGACACGGGCATCGCTCCGATGCCCGCGGTTATGCACAGGACGTAAATGTACTTCCTGGTGCGTTAAGTACCACCGCACCAGGACGCACATTTACGTCCTGCGTCCTTAAGGGGTTAAAGCAAGATTTTTATTAATCATTTCTGGCAGGAGCTCCATCACTAGAGTGAACAGCAGTGCTGAGAGTGGATACCTCATGGCTCTTGGCTTAGGCTAGGATTCCCCTTGTTTTTTTTTTCCAGCGTTTTTTTCACAGAACATTTTTTGCCCCTTAGGCGTGTTTTTCATAAAAAAATTAAATAAATAAAAATAAATAAATAAAAGGATGCTGTAGGGATCAAAAATAATTAATTTGAGGAAATTTTTATTTTATATAATTAACTTTTCATTAATTTTTTTATAAAGTGTGTATGTGTGTTTCACTTTTTTTTCTCTATTTAAAATTTTTTTTTTTATTACTACTACTCCCATCATGGAACAGACTGTTCCATGATGGGAGTAGTAGTACCTGTGCTATTAGACATATATCGCCCTGGGTGTCAATCCTGACACCCGATGCGATTGTTTATAATATAGCAGGGATGCGGAGCGGCATCTCTGCACTATACTCCGGGCAGGCCAGTGATGTGAATGGAAAATCACTCATTCGCATTTTCTGGCCGGATTGCCCGGATGGTTGCAGCCAATCACGGTTCTCAGTGGGAAATATGAATGGGTGATCTTCTATTCATATCACTGGCCGGCCCGGAGTATAGTGCAGAGATGCGGAGCGCAGGAGAAAGCCGCTACGCATCTCTGCAATAGACTGGACGATCGCAGCGGGTGTCAGGAGTGATACCCGCTGTGATCTGCCCTTAACTGCAGGTACTACTGCTCCCAACATGGAGCACACTCTGCTCGATGTTGGGAGCTGTAGTACTTGCAGTTAAGGAAAAATCACAGCGGATGTCACTCCTGACACCCACTGTGATCCTCCTGTATAATGTTTAGATGCGGCCGGCCGCTCTTCTATGGTCTTCTCCACTGACGTATAAATGTACACCTATTCATATTTCCCACAGAGAGTTGTGATTGACTGGAACCATCTGGCCAATCACAGCTCTCTTCGGAAAATATGAATAGGTGTATATATATATACGACAGTGCAGGCGGTCTGTCAATTTGTACAGGTACTACTACTACCATTATGGAACAGTGTGTTCCATGCTGGGAGTAGTAGTACTACCTAAAAAATTACAAAATTAAGAAAAAAGTGAAAAACACACACACACACACACACACACACACACACACTACATTTTTATTATTGTCGGCTATATTTTTAGTGCCCTGCCCGCACACATAATTTGATCCCTGTGAAAATTGATAAAAATGTTGTTATTAAAAGATACATTTTGTTAAATACAATTTTTTACATCACTACTGTATTAATATTTTTTTAATGGTACCCTATGAATTTACAAAAAGGTATCTCCATCACTTTTTTGGATTGCTAAAGTTCAAAAAAGAACAAAATCCGCCTAAAAAAAACGCCAAAGTTAAAACCCACATTGTATTTTTCTTGCCGTTTTTTTACTCCCATAGACTTCTATGGGAGAAAAACGCCATGATTTCAGGGAAAAAGCGCCATAGGCAATATTGCAAAATCGCCAAGGAGCTGAAAAACGCCAAAAAAGAGTGGAAAAACACCAAAAGGGTTAAAAGAACACCAAACTGAAAAACGGCAAGTAGAAAAAGAATTTTGCGATTTCTCATTGATCCACAGCTAACATCTGGCCG
This sequence comes from Hyla sarda, assembly GCF_029499605.1. Taxonomy (NCBI): domain Eukaryota; kingdom Metazoa; phylum Chordata; class Amphibia; order Anura; family Hylidae; genus Hyla; species Hyla sarda. The sequence goes on from NC_079192.1 coordinate 146,191,893, forward strand.
CATCGTTTTTTGGCCGAAAAAACGCCATTCAGCAGAGTTGGCGTTTTTCTTGGCATTTTTCAAAAAAAGCAAAAAAAAAAACAAACAAGTGGAATTCCAGCCTCAAAGGGTTACTCCACAAAATGTTCTGGATGCTGGGCAGTGTAGTACCCTATAAAAAAGCACAAAGTAACTGTAGTTATGCTGTATTTCCTGGACCAAATCTAAGAGCTTAATTTTTCATCACAATGTATAATCTTATCTAACTTGTTTTATCTGACATGCTTCATCTTATTACAGTGGAAATGTGTTTATATTTACAAAAAGAACTTAAAACATTTACTTGCTTAGAAGACTGACTTATAGTATTCAATATGGTAGACATGATACAATGAAATGTCTAACTGCTTTAAAGGTAATGCAGAACAAGTAGGTAGCCTTTGGATTTGTTAAAGGGGTACTCTGGTGAAAAACTTTTTTTTATTTATTTTTTTAAATCAACTGGTGCCAGAAAGTTAAACAGATTTGTAAATTACTTCTATTAAAAAATCTTAGTCCTTCCTGTACGTATTAGCTGCTGAATACTACAGTGCAAATTATTTTCTGTTTGAAACACAGAGCTCTCTGCTGACATCACGAGCACAGTGCTCTCTGCTGACATCTCTATCCATTTTAGGAACTGTCCAGGATAAAAGGAAATCCCCATAGCAAACATATGCTGTTCTGGACAGTTCATAAAATGGACAGAGATGTCAGCAGAGAGCACTGTGCTCGTGATGTCAGCAGACAGCTCTGTGTTTCAAAAAGAAAATAATTTCCGCTGTAGTATTCAGCAGCTGATAAGTACAGGAAGGACTGAGATTTTTTTAATAGAAGTAATTTACAATTCTGTTTAACTTTCTGGCACCAGTTGATTTAAAAAAGAAAAAGTTTTTCACTGGAGTACCCCTTTATAGGGGTACTCCGGTGCAAAACATCTTACCTATCAAAAGGATAAGGGATAAGATGTTAGATTGCGGGGGTCCCGCTGCTTGGAACCCCTGCGATCTACGGGCCAGCAGTAGCGGTGCCCGGAATAAAGGATCGTGGAGTGCCAGTGTTCGTGATGTCACGCCACGCCCCCTCTATTCATGTCTATGGGAGGGGGCGTGACGGCTAGTACATAGCCATCACGCCTCCTCCCATAGTCCTGAATGGAGGGGGCGCGGCGGCTGTAGTCACCGGTCATCCGGCACGGAGCAGTGTTCGCTCCATGCACGGATGATCGGGGTGCCTCGCCGGCGATCGCGGAGGTCCTCAGTGGTGGGATCCTCGCGATCTAACATCTTATCCGCCATACTTTTGATAGGGGATAAGATGTTTTGCGCTGGAGTACCACTTTAAAGTATGTGGACTCTACTTTTTTTATTAGTCACAATTTTACTTCTTGAACATTATATAAAAAATATTGCATATTGCTAGTCCTTGTGTTGATGTCAGCTGTCTGATTTTCTGCTAAAAAATTACATCACACCGGACAGTTGACATATTTTTTTTTTTACTTGGTTTTGAGACTTTTGTGAAATTCTTTTCTATGAGAAGAAATATTTTTCTTATTAAGTGATATCTCCAGGGCTATGGGCTCGGATGGTTGAGGTGATTACTGAAGAATGGCTATTGACCTTCAGACCAGGAGCACTCTAATTTGCAGAACAGCAGATGTCCCACGAGTGTATTCCGGACAGGTCACATAATCAGCCTGAGCTACAAAGCGCTTCATGTCCAGCTGTACCCTCTCCCTCCAGGACCCGAGGACATGGTTAAATAGACATCTCTGGATTACTGGACTTGGAATTATGAATTGGAAAATTAAACATAATAAGAGAGGCCTTTGGGTGTAGTAGCCCTTATCTAATAGAAATAGGGATGTGCACAACCCTTCATGTGCCTTAAGAATGAACTTGAGTTTCACTAACTTGGTAGAATATGTAGTTTTAAAATTATTGCATTAAAATGAAACAAAAATAAAATGAGTTACAAAAAAATTTCCAAGTTTAAATAATTAAGGAGTGCATGTTTATTCTTTTTTTTAATATAATGTGTATTTGAGAATTCTAAAATTGATTGTGACATGAATGTGGTACAAGCTCTTAAGGGGGTTCTCCACCATAAGGTGATTTTAGTGCACACCTTCCAGACAGTAGTGGACATGCTTAGGAAGGATCTGCGCTTGTTTTGGGGTTAAATGGCTATGTTGTGAGATTACCATAATGTTGTGGCTATCTTTTTGTGAACTGGCTATTTCCTGTTGGAGTTCATTCTCTAGAACTACAAGTCCCATGATACCTTCTTTGCAAGTGTGAGGTGACTTTTCTTCCTCCCCCACATCAGCCACACCACCCACTGAAGCACACCCGTGCTGCCTTCAATGCAATAGACCAGGGTTTTCTAATCAGGGTGTCTCCAGCTGTTGTAAATTCTTGCAGAATGATCTCTCACCCAGCGGTCACCCCGCCCATTGAATCAAAGACAGGCTCCCTCTGAACACTTGACTAGTTATGCAATGTCTCAGGCAACACTGCAACCTTAGAAAACCTTAGAAAACCTTAGAAAACTGTTGATATGCTGCTGAAAACTCTCTCTCTCTCTCTCTTTCTCTCTCTCTCTCTCTCTCTCTCTCTCTCTCTCTCTCTCTATATATATATATATAAAATGAACTACACTAACTTTACATCCTCTGTACTCTGTAGCATAGTCAAATAAAAAAAAATCCCAGACTACCCTTTTAAAATATTCTCAGGCATTTAGGTTTTAGTGTACTCATGTATTTCTAATATATTCATGCATGGTATATACGGTAAATAAAAATGGCAATATTACAAATATAGCATATCTTTCATTTCTTTTTTACTTTTCATTTGATAGATCTCATGTTGGCAAAGTCATTTTTTTCTTTTCCAGAATGTAAGCACATGTGAATAAGATACTAATCTTGATTCTAATCAATGATATTGACCATACAGAGACTATGCACACTATGGTTGCATACATCTAGCAGTTATGCCTGTTGGTATTGCAATAGGGATACACTTATTAGACAATAAGGGCTGTAGATTCAGACTACAGGATAACTCAACTGGCTTGGAAGCAATTAGGAGCAAAGGGTTTAGATACTATATTGAACACCTGAATGAAGCCTACTTCATAGGCACTACCTTCTGTTATTCCTACTTGGTGGAAGACTTACAATATCTCACATAAGTGTGTCTTCCCCTCACATTTTTGTAAATATTATATTTTATCTTTTCATGTGACAACACTGAAGAAATAGACATAGAAAAGTAGTGTGTGCACAGCCTGTATAACACTGTTTAAAGGGGTACTCCGGTGGAAAACTTTTTTTTTTTAATCCACTGGTGCTAGAAAGTTAAACAGATTTGTAAACTACTTCCATTAAAATAAATCTTAATCCTTTCAGTACTTATTAGCTGCTGAATACTACAGAGGAAATGGTTTTCTTTTTGGAACACAGCGCTCTCTGCTGACATCACGAGCACAGTGCTCTCTGCTGACATCTCTGTCCATTTTAGGAACTGTCCAGAGCAGCATATGTTTGCTATGGGGATTTTCTCCTACTCTGGACAGTTCCTAAAATGGACAGAGATGTCAGCAGAGAGCCCTGTGGTGCTCGTGATGTCAGCAGAGAGCTCTGTGTTCCAAAAATAAAATAATTTCCTCTGTAGTATTCAGCAGCTAATAATTACTGGAAAGATTAAGATTTTTTAACAGAAGTCATTTACAAATCTGTTTAACTTTCTGGCCCCAGTTGATTTAAAAAAAAAAAGTTTTCCACCGGAGTACCCCTTTAACCCCTTAAGGACGGAGCCCATTTTCACCTCTAGGACGAAGCCCTTTTTTGCAAATCTGACCACTGTCACTTTAAACATTAATAACTCTGGAATGCTTTTACTTATCATTCTGATTCTGAGACTGTTTTTTCATGACATAATCTACTTTAACACAGTGATACATTTTTGTGGTAACTTGCATCCTTTCTTGGTGAAAAATCCCCAAATTTGATGAAAAAATTTAACTTTGAAGCTCTCTGCTTGTAAGGAAAATGGATATTCCAAATAATTTTTTTTTAAATTCACATATACAATATGTCTACTTTATGATTGCATCATAAAATTGACGAGTTTTTACTTTTGGAAGACACCAGAGGGCTTCAAAGTTCAGCAGCAATTTTCCAATTTTTCACAAAATTTTCAAACTCACAATTTTTCAGGGACCAGTTCAGGTTTGAAGTGCATTTGAAGGGTCTTCATATTAGAAATACCCCATAAATGACCCCATTATAAACACTGCACCCCCAAAAGTATTCAAAATGACATTCAGTAAATGTTTTAACCCTTTATGTGTTTCACAGGAAAAGCAGCAATGTGAAGGAGAAAATTCTAAATCTTCATTTTTTACACTCGCATGTTCTTGTAGACCCAATTTTTTTTACAAGGGGTAAGAGGAGAAAATGTATACTTTTATGTGTAACCCAATTTCTCTCGAGTAGAGTAAAGTGTTCGGCGGGCGCAGTAGAGGGCTCAGAAGCGAAGGGGCGACAAGGGGATTTTAGAGAGTACGTTTTTCTGAAATGGTTTTCGGGGGGCATGTCGCATTTAGGAAGCCCCGATGGTGCCAGAACAGCAAAAAAAAAAACACATGGCATACCATTTTGGAAACTAGACCCCTTGGGGATAATAATACAAGGAATAAAGTGAGCCTTAATACCCCACAGGTGTTTCATGACTTTTGCATATGTAAAAAAAAAAAAAAAAATTCACAAAAATGTTGGTTTTCCCCCAAATTTCACATTTTTTAAAGGGTTAATAGCAGAAAAGACCCCCCAAAATTTGTACCCCATCTCTTCTGAGTATGGAGGTACCCCATAAGTGGAACTGAAGTGCACTGCGGACGAACTACAATGCTCAGAAGAGATGGAGTCATATTTGGCTTTTTGAGAGCAAATTTTGTTGCATTTAGGAAGCCCCTATGGTGCCAGGACAGCAAAAAAAAAAACACATGGCATACGATTTTGGAAACTAGACCCCTTGAGGAACGTAACAATGGATAAAGTGAGCCTTAATACCCCACAGGTGTTTCACGACTTTTGCATATGTAAAAAAAAATTTTTTTTCTCTCACTAAAATGTGGGTTTCCCCCCAAATTTCACATTTTTGAAAGGGTTAATAGCAGAAAAGACCACCCAAAATTTGTAACCCCATCTCTTCTGAGTATGGAGGTACCCCATAAGTGGACCTGAAGTGCACTGCGGGCGAACTACAATGCTCAGAAGAGAAGGCGTCATATTTGGCTTTTTGAGAGCAAATTTTTCTTGGGGGGCATGTCGCATTTAGAAAGCCCCTATGGTGCGGGACAGCAAAAAAAAAAAAAAAAAAAAAAAAAACACATGGCATACCATTTTTTAAACTAGACCCCTCACAAAATGTAATGAGGGGTACAGTGAGCATTTACCCCCCACTGGTGTCTGACAGATCTTTGGAACAGTGGGCTGTGAAAAATTTTTCATTTTCATGGACCACTGTTCCAAAGATCCGTCAGACACCTGTGGGGTGTAAATTCTCACTGCACCCCTTATTATATTCCGTGAGGGGTGTAGTTTGCAAAATGGGGTCACATGTGGGTGTGTTTTTTTTTTGCGTTTGTTAGAACCGCTGTAACAATCAGCCACCCCTGTGCAAATTACCTCAAATGTACATGGTGCAGTCTCCCTTCTGGGCCTTGGTGTGTGTCCCCAGAGCACTTTGCACCCACATATGGAGTATCTCCGTACTCGGGAGAAATTTGCGTTACAAATTTTGGGGGGCGTTTTTCCCTTTTACCTCTTGTGATATGAAAAGTATAGGGCAACACCAGCATGTTAGTTTAAAAATGTTTATTTTTTTACACTAACATGCTGGTGTAGACCCCAACTGTTCCTTTTCATAAGGGGTAAAAGGAGAAAAAGCCCCCCAAAATTTGTTAGGCAATTTCTCCCGAGTATGGCGATACCCCATATGTGACCCTTTTCTGTAGCCTTGTAATACGACAGGGCTCCAAAGTGAGAGCGCCATGCGCATTTGAGGCCTGAATTAGGGACTTGCATAGGGGTGGACATAGGGGTATTCTATGCCAGTGATTCCCAAACAGGGTGCCTCCAGCTGTTGTAAAACTCCCAGCATGCTTGGACAGTCAATTGCTGTCCAGAAATGCTGGGAGTTTTTGTTTTGCAACAGCTGGAGGCTCCATCTTAGAAACACTGCCGTACAATACGTTTTTCATTTTTATTGGGGAAGGGGGGTGGTAGGGAGGGCAGTGTACGTGTGTATATGTAGTGTTTACTCTTTATTTTATGTTAGTGTAGTGTAGTGTTTTACTCTTTATTTTATGTTAGTGTAGTGTAGTGTTTTTAGGTTACATTCACACTGGAGGCAGATTACACTCAGTCTCCCGCCAGGAGTTTGAGCTGTGGCGGAAAATTTGCCGCAGCTCAAATTTGAAGCGGGGAACTCACTGTAATCTGCCGCCAGTGTGAATGTAGCCTGTACATTCACATGGGAGGGGGGTCAAAACTACAACTCCCAGAATGCACTGACAGACCATGCATGCTGGGAGTTGTAGTTTTGCAACAGCTGGAGGCACACTGGTTGGAAAACCTTGAGTTAGGTTCTATGACCTAACTCAGTATTTTCCAACCATTGTGCCTCCAGCTGTTGCAAAACTACAACTCCCAGCATGTACTGATTGCGGAAGGGCATGCTGGGAGATGTAGTTATGCAATGGCTGGAGGCACGCAAGTACAACTCCCAGCATGCCAAGACAGTCTTATGCTGTTCCTGAATGCTGGGAGTTGTAGTTTTGCAAGATTTAGAGGGGTTCAGGTTGTAAATCACTGTCCAGTGGTCTCAACTGTGGCCCTTCAGATGTTGCAAAACTACAACTCGCAGCATGCCCAGACAGCAAACTGCTGTCTGGGCATGCTGAGAGTTGTAGTTTTGCAACATATGGAGGGCTACAGTTTGAGACCACTTAGTGATCTACAACCTGAACCCCTCTAAATATTGCAAAACTACAAGTCCCAGCATGCCCACACAGCAAACAGCTGTCTGGGCATTCTGGGAGATGTAGTTTTGCAACATCTGGAGGGCCACGGTTTAGAGACCACTGTAAACTGTGGCCCTCCGGATATTGCTAGGCAACAACTCACCTAGCAGGACCCGGAAGTATTGCTGCCGTCGCACGTGGGGGAGGATCGCGCTGGGGGATCCGGGATCCAGGTAAGGGACCTTCGGTGCCGACCTTCCCTGGACAGTTCCCCCGTTTTGCCCGGACACCGATAGGTGGGCAAAGCGGGGGAACCGAACTTTAACCCCCCCTCCCCCGGTCTGCTATCAGTCGGTCGCTCGGCTGACCAATAGCAGGGATAGGAGAGGGGGGCACCCCAGCCACCAAACTCCTATCCCTTCAGGGGGATCGAGGGTGTCTCGGACACCCCCGATCCCTCTTATTTTCCGGGTCACCAGTGACCCGTATGATACGGAATCGAATCTGAATTGACCTGCGATTTGCGCCCATCACGGTCATGGGTGGGTCTCAGGACCCCCCTAGGCGATGTGTCGGGATGCCTGCTGTTAGATAACAGCAGTCATCCCGGCCCGATCACCGCTACCGGTGACGCGGCGCTCCCGGAACCCCGCGACGTACATGTACGTCGCCGCGCGCCAAGTGACACTTCGCGGAGCCGTACATGTACATCGCTCGTCGTGAAGGGGTTAATCTCTTAAGGACCCAGGGCGTACCTGTACGCCCTGAGTCCGCTCCCGTTCTATAACGCGGGGCCACGACCAGGCCGGGACCCGTGGCAAATAGCACGCGGCACTATTAGCCCTTTAGACGTTCAAAGTTGATTGCCGCGTCTAAAGTGAAACTAAAACGTTGCCGGCTAACTGTTCGGGAACGCTGCGGAAAAATCACGGCATCCCAAACAGCTGAGACACAGCAGGAGGGTCTCTTACCTTGCCTTCTGGTGTCCGATCGCCGAATGACTGTTCAGTGCCTGAGATCCAGGCATGAGCAGTCAAGCGGCAGAATCATCGATCACTGGTTTCCTATGAGAAACCATTGAACAATGTAAAAGATCAGTGTGTGCAGTGTTATAGGTCCCTATGGGAGCTATAACATTGCAAAAAAAAGTGGAAAAAAAGTGAATAAAGATCATTTAACCCCTCCCATAATAAAAGTTTGAATCACCCCCCTTTTCCTATTAAAAAAAAAAAGTGTAAATACAAATAAAAATAAACATATGTGATATCGCCGCATGCAGAAATGTCCGCAATATAAAAATATATCATTAATTTAACCGCATGGTCAATGGCGTATGCGCAAAAAATTCCAAAGTCCAAAATAGTGTATTTTTGGTCACTTTTTATATCAGGAAATAATGAATAATAAGCGATCAATAAGTCCGATCAATACAAAAATGATACCGCTAAAAACTTCAGTTAATGGCGCAAAAAAATTAGGTCTAATACCGCCCCATACACGGAAAAATAAAAAAGTTATAGGGGTCAGAAGATGACAATTTTAAACGTATACATTTTCCTGCATGTAGTTATGATTTTGTCAAGAAGTGTAACAAAAATCAAACCTATATAAGTAGGGTATCATTTTAACCGTATGGACCTACAGAATAAAGAGAAGGTGTCATTTTTACCGAAAAATGTACTGTGTAGAAACGGAAGCCCCCAAAAGTTACAAAATTGCGTTTTTTTCTTCAATTTTGTCTCACAATGATTTTTTTTCCCCGTTTGGGTAAAATAGCTGAGGTCATTACAAAGTAGAATTAGTGGCACAAAAATAAGCAATCATATGGATTTTTAGGTGCAAAATTGAAAGAGTTATGATTTTTTTTAACCTGTTGAGGACGAAGGGCGTATGTATACGCCCTTGAGTCCTGGTACATAAGGACGAAGGGCGTATCCATACGCCCGTGGGAATTTTGGTCTCCGCCATGCGTCGGGCGGGGACCGGACTGGGTCGACTGCTGATATCAATCAGCAGGTACCCTGTGCAAATGCCCAGGGGTTCATTAGACCCCCCCATGTCGGTGATCGGTGCAAATCTCAAGTGAATTCACACTTGCGACTTGCGCCGATTCCTGGTCATACGGGTCTATGGTGACCCGGTGACCCGGACGATCCCCCTGAAGGGATAAGAGTGAGGTGGCAAGGGTGCCACCCCTCCAATCCCTGCTATTGGTGGTCTAGACGCGACCACCAATAGCAGATTTTGGGGCAGGGGGGGGGGGGGTTAACTTTCGTTTTCCCCGTCCTGCCCACCCACAATAGGTGGGGCAGGACGGGGAAACCGGCGGGGACCGGCGCCAAAGATCCACTTAGCGATCCAGAGGCTGCGGACGACGGTGATCGGCGTGCGGCGATGACGTGCGGCAGAAGAGGACGGCCCCCTGGATCCTACGGAAGCCTGTAAGTTGCCTAGCAACATCTGGAGGGCTACAGTCTGAGATCATTATACAGTGGTCTCTAACCTGTAGCCCTCCAGATGTTGCAAAACTACAAGTCCCAGCATGCCCAAACAGCTGTTTGGGCATGCTGGAATATGTAGTTTTGCAACAGCTGGAGGGCCACAGTTTGGAGATCACTGTGCAGTGGTCTATAAACTGTAGCTCTCCAGATGTTGCAAAACTGCAAATCCCAGCATGCCCAACAGCAAACTGCTGTCTCAGCATGCTGGGAGTTGTAGTTAAGTACCTCCAGCTGTTGTATAACTACATCTCCCAGCATGCCCTTCGGCGATCAGTACATGCTGGGAGTTGTAGTTTTGCAACAGCTGGAGGCACACTGATTGGAAAATACAGAGTTAGGTAACAGAACCTAACTGAAGGTTTTCCAACCAGTGTGCCTCCAGCTGTTAAAAAGTACAACTCCCAGCATGCATGGTCTGTCAGTACATGCTGGGAGTTGTAGTTTAGCAAAAGTTGGAGGCACAATGGTTGGAAAATACTGAGTTAGGTAACAGAACCTAACTGAAGGTTTTCCATCCAGTGTGCCTCCAGCTGTTGCAAAAGTACAACTCCCAGCATGCATGGTCTGTCAGTACATGCTGGGAGTTGTAGTTTTGAAACAGCTGGAGGTTTGCCCCCCCCATGTGAATGTACAGGGTACATTCACACGGGCAGGTTTACAGTAAGTTTCCTGCTTCAAGTTTGGGCTGTGGCAAATTTTTTGCCGCAGCGCAAACTCCAAGCGGGAAACTCACCGTAACACGCCAGTGCAAATGTACCCTAAAAACACTACAGTACACTACATTAACACATAATAAAGGGTAAAACACTACATATACACCCCCTTACACCGTCCCCCCCAATAAAAATGAAAAACTTATTGTACGGCAGTGTTTCCAAAACGGAGCCTCCAGCTGTTGCAAAACAACAACTCCCAGCATTTCTGGACAGCCACTGACTGTCCAGGCATGCTGGGAGTTTAGCAACAGCTGGTGGCACCCTGTTTGGGAATCACTGGCGTAGAATACCCCTATGTCCACCCCTATGCAATCCCTAATTTAGTCCTCAAATGCGCATGGCGCTCTCTCACTTTGGAGCCCTGCCGTATTTCAAAGAAACAGTTTAGGGCCACATATGGGGTATTTCCGTACTCAGGAGAAATTGCACTACAAATTTTGGGGGGATTTTTCTCCTTTTACCCCCTTATGAAAAGGAAAAATTGGGGGTTACAACAGCCTGTTAGTGTAAAAAAATAATAATATTTACACTAACATGCTGGTGTTGCCCCATACCTTTGATTTTCACAAGCAGTAAAAGGAAAAAAAGACCCCCAAAATTTGTAACGCAATTTCTCCTGAGTACGGAAATACCCCATATGTGGGCTTAAAATGCTCTGCGGATGCACAACAAGGCTCAGGATTGAGAGCGCACCATGTACATTTGCGGCCTAAATTGGTGATTTGCACAGGGGTGGCTGATTTTACAGAGGTTCTGACATAAACGCAAAAAAATAAATACCTACATGTGACCCCATTTTGGAAACTAAACCCCTCACGGAACGTGACAAGGGGTATAGTGAGCCTTAACACCCCACAGGTGTTTGACGAATTTTCATTAAAATTGGATGGGAAAATGAAAAAAATATTTTTTTTCACTAAAATGCTGGTGTTACCCTAAATATTTCCTCTTCACAAGGGAAAATAGGAAAAAAGTCCCCCAAAATTTGTAACCCCATTTCTTCTGAATAAAAAAATACCCCATATGTGGATGTAAAGTTCTCTGCGGGCAAACTACAATGCTCAGAAGAGAAGGAGCGCAATTGGGATTTTGAAGAGAAAAGTTGTCCGGAATTGAGGGCCACGTGTGTTTACAAAGCCCCCATAGTGCCAGAACAATGGACCCCCCAAATGTGACCCCATTTTGGAAACTACACCCCTCACAGGTTTCTGACAGATTTTTGGAACAGTGGCCCGTGAAAATGAAAAATTTAATTTTTCATTTGCACAGCCCACTGTTCCAAAGATCTGTCCAACGCCAGTGGGGTGTAAATACTCAATGCACTAGTTATTAAATTCTGTGAGGGGTGTAGTTTCCAAAATGGGGTCACATGTGGGGGGGTCCACTGTTCTGGCACAACGGGGGGCTTTGTAAACGCATATGGCCCCTGACTACCATTCCAAACGAATTCTCTTTCCAAAAGCTCAATGGCGCTACTTCTCTTCTGAGCATTGTAGTTTGCCCGCAGAGCATTTTACATTCTAACATGGGGTATTTTCATACTCAGAAGAGATGGGGTTACAAATTTTGGGGGCATTTTCTCCCATTACCCTTTGTAAAAATTGTAAATTTTAGGAAAAAACTGCACTTTAGTGAATTTTTTTTTTCATTTACACATTCGATTTTAACAAAAAGTTGTCAAACACCTGTGGGGTGTTAAGGCTAACTGGACCCCTTGTAACGTTCCTTGAGGGGTGTATTTTCCAAAATGGTATGCCATGTGGGGTTTTCTGCTGTTCTGGCACCATAGGGGATTTCTAAATGTGACATGCCCCCCAAAAACCATTTCAGCAAAATTAACTTTCCAAAATCCCATTGTCGCTCCTTCCCTTCTGAGCCCTCTACTGTGCCCGTCGAACGCTTGACATACACATATGAGGTATTTCCTTACTCGAGAGAAATTGGGTTGGATTTTGGGTTGAATTTTCTCCTTCACTTTGCTGTATTCCTTTGAAACACCTGAAGGGTTAACACACTTACTGAATGTCATTTCGGATACTTGGAGGGGTGCAGTTTTTATAATTGGGTCATTTATGGGGTATTTCTAATATGAAGGACCTTAAAAACCACTTCAAAACTGAACTGGTCCCTGAAAAATTCAGATTTTGAAAATTTTGTGAAAAATTGGAAAATTGCTGCTGAACTTTGAAGCCCTCTGATGTCTTCCAAAAGTAAAAACATGTCAACTTTATGATTCAAATATAAAGTAGACATATTGTATATGCGAATCAATATATAATTTATTTGGAATGTCTATTTTCCTTACAAGCAGAGAGCTTCAAAGTAAGAAAAATGCTAAATTTTATAAATTTTCATCACATTTTTGAATTTTTCACCAAGAAATGATGCAAGTATTGATGAAAATTTACCACTACCATAAAGTAGAATATGTCACAAAAAAACATTCTCGGAATCAAATTTATAAGTAAGGCATCCCAGAGTTATTAATGCTTAAAGTGACAGTGGTCAGATTTGCAAAAATGCTCCCGTCCTTAGGGTCATAATGGGCTCCGTCCCCAAGGGGTTAAAGGTAAGGAGGAAAACGAAAATGCAAAAATGGAAAAAACCCTGGTCTGGGGTTAATGTTGTGTCCCCTCAAAATAACTCAACACACAACCATTAATGTCTAAACCTTGGCAACAAAAGGGAGTACACCCCTAAATGTCAATATTTTGTGTGGCCACTTTTATTTTCCAGGACTTGCTTAAGCCCCTTCGACATGGAGTTCACCAGAGCTTCACAGGTTCCACTGGAGTCCTCTTCTACTCCTACTCCTCCATGATGACATCACAGAGCTGGCGGCTGTTCGACACTTTGCGCTCACCTTCCATTTGAGGATGCTCCGCAGAAGCTCAATAGGGTTTAGGTCTGGAGACTTGTCTGGCCAATCCATCACCTTTACCCTCAGCTTCTTTAGCAAGGCAGTGGTCATCTTGGAGGTGTGCTTGGGGCTGCTATCATATTTGATTACTGCCCTGCAGCCCAGTCTATGAAGGGAGGGGATCATGCTCTGCTTCAGTATGTCAATACACTTGGCATTCATGGTTCCCTCAAAAAACTGAAGCTCCCCAGTACCAGCAGCAGCAGACCATGACACTCCCACTTGACTATATATAAGTTTATATTGCTGTCATCGGACCACAGGACATGGATCCAGCAGTCCATGTCCTTATTCTTCTTGTCTTCAGCAAACTGTTTGCAGACTTTCTTGTACATAATTTTTAGGAGAGGCTATCTTCTGGGATAACAGCCATTTAGACCAATTTGATGCAGTTTATGGCATATGGTTGTGGTGGCGGGGTATTTGGTAAAGGGCAGATTTTGTAACCCTAGGGGCAGATAGCATTAACCCCTTGTATTCGTGATGCCAGGGTGTGGTTTTGCCTATAACCACCCGGAGGTATAGCGCTGGATCCTGGGCTAGGCACGAGGAAATAAAGACTCAGATGCCAAGTTAGGGACAATGGTAGCTTTACTGAGGGTAAACAGTTGGTAAAGTCTATACAGTTCAGCCAGGGCCCAAGGAGGTGACCAGTGACGCAGAGACATTAAGGGCTTGCTGGGACTTGTAGTAGGACAACTGAATGCAGACCATGCTGACTTGACAGATGACAGGGACTGACTTGACTTGACTCATAAAGCTGTGATTTTAGCTTACTTGACTTGATGGTGGCTGCAGGACTTGACTTTGAGGCCTCCAACACTCTGGACATACACACTAGGCGACTTAACTGGACCTCAGCTTAGCAGAATAGCAGAGCTTAAAGAGAGAGAAGCTAGCCCCACCCAGGGCTTATATGGGGGAGACTAGCAGGGAGCCCATAGGTCACTGTTACGCCGAGCGCTCCGGGTCCCCGCTCCTCCCCGGAGCGCTCGCTACACTCTCCTCACTGCAGAGCTCCGGTCAGTTCCACTGACCCGGGGCGCTGCGATACCGCCTCCAGCCGGGATGCGATTCGCGATGCGGGTAGCGCCCGCTCGCGATGCGCACCCCGGCTCCCGTACCTGACTCGCTCTTCGTCAGTCCTGTCCCGGCGCGCGCGGCCCCGCTCCCTAGGGCGCGCGCGCGCCGGGTCTTTGCGATTTAAAGGGCCACTGCGCCGCTGATTGGCGCAGTGGTTCCAATTAGTGTTAACACCTGTGCACTTCCCTATATCACCTCACTTCCCCTTCACTCCCTCGCCGGATCTTGTTGCCATCGTGCCAGTGAAAGCGTTTCCTTGTGTGTTCCTAGCCTGTGTTCCAGACCTCCTGCCATTGCCCCTGACTACGATCCTTGCTGCCTGCCCCGACCTTCTGCTACGTCCGACCTTGCTTCTGTCTACTCCCTTGTACCGCGCCTATCTTCAGCAGCCAGAGAGGTTGAGCCGTTGCTAGTGGATACGACCTGGTCACTACCGCCGCAGCAAGACCATCCCGCTTTGCGGCGGGCTCTGGTGAAAACCAGTAGTGACTTAGAACCGATCCACTAGCACGGTCCACGCCAATCCCTCTCTGGCACAGAGGATCCACTACCTGCCAGCCGGCATCGTGACAGTAGATCCGGCCATGGATCCCGCTGAAGTTCCTCTGCCAGTTGTCGCTGACCTCACCACGGTGGTCGCCCAGCAGTCACAACAGATAGCGCAACAAGGCCAACAGCTGTCTCAACTGACTGTTATGCTACAACAGTTACTACCACAGCTCCAGCAATCATCTCCTCCGCCAGCTCCTGCACCTCCTCCGCAGCGAGTGGCCGCTTCTGGACTACGACTATCCTTGCCGGATAAATTTGATGGGGACTCTAAGTTTTGCCGTGGCTTTCTTTCCCAATGTTCATTGCACTTGGAGATGATGTCGGACCAGTTCCCCACTGAAAGGTCTAAGGTGGCTTTCGTAGTCAGCCTTCTGTCTGGAAAAGCCCTGTCTTGGGCCACACCGCTCTGGGACCGTAATGACCCCGTCACTGCCTCTGTACACTCCTTCTTCTCGGAAATTCGAAGTGTCTTTGAGGAACCTGCCCGAGCCTCTTCTGCTGAGACTGCCCTGTTGAACCTGGTCCAGGGTAATTCTTCCGTTGGCGAGTATGCCGTACAATTCCGTACTCTTGCTTCAGAATTATCCTGGAATAATGAGGCACTCTGCGCGACCTTTAAAAAAGGCCTATCCAGCAACATTAAAGATGTTCTGGCCGCACGAGAAATCCCTGCTAATCTACATGAACTCATTCACCTAGCCACTCGCATTGACATGCGTTTTTCCGAAAGGCGTCAGGAGCTCCGCCAGGATATGGACTCTGTTCGCACGAGGCGTTTCTTCTCCCCGGCTCCTCTCTCCTCTGGTCCCCTGCAATCTGTTCCTGTGCCTCCCGCCGTGGAGGCTATGCAGGTCGACCGGTCTCGCCTGACACCTCAAGAGAGGACACGACGCCGCATGGAGAATCTCTGCCTGTACTGTGCTAGTACCGAACACTTCCTGAAGGATTGTCCTATCCGTCCTCCCCGCCTGAAAAGACGTACGCTGACTCCGCACAAAGGTGAGACAGTCCTTGATGTCTACTCTGCTTCTCCACGTCTTACTGTGCCTGTGCGGATGTCTGCCTCTGCCTTCTCCTTCTCTGCTGTGGCCTTCTTGGACTCCGGATCTGCAGGAAATTTTATTTTGGCCTCTCTCGTCAACAGGTTCAACATCCCGGTGACCAGTCTCGCCAGACCCCTCTACATCAATTGTGTAAACAATGAAAGATTGGACTGTACCATACGTTTCCGCACGGAGCCCCTTCTAATGTGCATCGGATCTCATCACGAGAGGATTGAACTTTTGGTCCTCCCCAATTGCACTTCTGAAATTCTCCTTGGACTTCCCTGGCTTCAACTCCATTCCCCAACCCTGGATTGGTCCACTGGGGAGATCAGGAGTTGGGGGCCCTCTTGTTCCAAGGACTGCCTAAAACCGGTTCCCAGTAACCCTTGCCGTGACTCTGTGGTTCCTCCTGTAACCGGTCTCCCTAAGGCCTATATGGACTTTGCGGACGTTTTTTGCAAAAAACAAGCTGAGACTCTACCTCCTCACAGGCCTTATGATTGTCCTATTGACCTCCTCCCGGGCACTACTCCACCCCGGGGCAGAATCTATCCTCTGTCCGTCCCAGAGACTCTTGCCATGTCTGAATACGTCCAGGAAAATTTAAAAAAGGGCTTTATCCGTAAATCCTCCTCTCCTGCCGGAGCCGGATTTTTCTTTGTGTCCAAAAAAGATGGCTCTCTACGTCCTTGCATTGACTACCGCGGTCTTAATAAAATCACGGTTAAGAACCGCTACCCCCTACCCCTCATCTCTGAACTCTTTGATCGCCTCCAAGGTGCCCACATTTTTACCAAACTGGACTTAAGAGGTGCTTATAATCTCATCCACATCAGAGAGGGGGATGAATGGAAAACGGCATTTAACACCAGAGATGGACACTTTGAGTATCTGGTCATGCCCTTTGGCCTGTGCAACGCCCCTGCCGTCTTCCAAGACTTTGTTAATGAAATTTTTCGTGATCTCCTATACTCCTGTGTTGTTGTATATCTGGACGATATCCTGATTTTTTCTGCCAATCTAGAAGAACACCGCCAGCATGTCCGTATGGTTCTTCAGAGACTTCGTGACAATCAACTCTATGCCAAAATAGAGAAATGTCTGTTTGAATGCCAATCTCTTCCTTTCCTAGGATACTTGGTCTCTGGCCAGGGACTACAAATGGATCCAGACAAACTCTCTGCCGTCTTAGATTGGCCACGCCCCTCCGGACTCCGTGCCATCCAACGTTTTTTGGGGTTCGCCAATTATTACAGGCAATTTATTCCACATTTTTCTATCGTTGTGGCTCCTATTGTGGCTTTAACCAAAAAAAATGCCGATCCCAAGTCTTGGCCTCCTCAAGCGGAAGACGCCTTTAAACGGCTCAAGTCTGCCTTTTCTTCGGCTCCCGTGCTCTCCAGACCTGACCCATCTAAACCCTTCCTATTGGAGATTGATGCCTCCTCAGTGGGAGCTGGAGCTGTCCTTCTACAAAAAAACTCTTCCGGGCATGCTGTTACTTGTGGTTTTTTTTCTAGGACCTTCTCTCCGGCGGAGAGGAACTACTCCATCGGGGATCGAGAGCTTCTAGCCATTAAATTAGCACTTGAGGAATGGAGGCATCTGCTGGAGGGATCAAGATTTCCAGTTATTATTTACACCGATCACAAGAACCTCTCCTACCTCCAGTCTGCCCAACGGCTGAATCCTCGTCAGGCCAGGTGGTCTCTGTTCTTTGCCCGATTTAATTTTGAAATTCACTTTCGGCCTGCCGATAAGAACATTAGGGCCGATGCTCTCTCTCGTTCCTCAGATGCTTCTGAAGTTGAACTCTCTCCTCAACACATCATTCCTCCTGACTGCCTGATTTCCACTTCTCCAGCCTCCATCAGGCAAACTCCTCCAGGAAAGACCTTTGTTTCTCCACGCCAACGCCTCGGAATCCTCAAATGGGGTCACTCCTCCCATCTCGCAGGTCATGCGGGCATCAAGAAATCTGTGCAACTCATCTCTCGCTTCTATTGGTGGCCGACTCTAGAGACTGATGTGGTGGACTTTGTGCGAGCCTGCACTATCTGTGCCCGGGATAAGACTCCTCGCCAGAAGCCCGCTGGTTTTCTTCATCCTCTGCCTGTCCCCGAACAGCCTTGGTCTCTGATTGGTATGGATTTTATTACTGACTTACCCCCATCCCATGGCAACACTGTTATTTGGGTGGTCGTTGATCGATTCTCCAAAATGGCACATTTCATCCCTCTTCCTGGTCTTCCTTCAGCGCCTCAGTTGGCTAAACAATTTTTTGTACACATTTTTCGTCTTCACGGGTTGCCTACGCAGATCGTCTCGGATAGAGGCGTCCAATTCGTGTCTAAATTCTGGAGGGCTCTCTGTAAACAACTCAAGATTAAATTAAATTTTTCTTCTGCATACCATCCTCAATCCAATGGACAAGTAGAAAGAATTAACCAGGTCTTGGGTGATTATTTACGACATTTTGTTTCCTCCCGCCAGGATGACTGGGCAGATCTTCTACCTTGGGCCGAATTCTCGTATAATTTCAGAGTCTCTGAATCTTCCTCCAAATCCCCATTTTTCGTGGTGTACGGCCGTCACCCTCTTCCTCCCCTCCCTACCCCCTTGCCCTCTGGTCTGCCCGCTGTGGATGAAATTTCTCGTGATCTTTCCATCATATGGAGAGAGACCCAAAATTCTCTCTTACAGGCTTCTTCACGCATGAAGAAATTCGCGGATAAGAAAAGAAGAGCTCCTCCCATTTTTTCCCCTGGAGACAAGGTATGGCTCTCCGCTAAATATGTCCGCTTCCGTGTCCCTAGCTATAAGTTGGGACCACGCTATCTTGGTCCTTTCAAAATTTTGCGCCAGATTAATCCTGTCTCTTACAAACTTCTTCTTCCTCCTTCTCTTCGTATTCCTAATGCCTTTCACGTTTCTCTTCTTAAACCACTTATCATTAACCGTTTCTCTCCCAAATCTGTTCCTCCCACTCCTGTCTCCGGCTCCTCGGACATCTTCTCCGTCAAAGAGATTTTAGCATCAAAAAAGGTCAGAGGGAAAACCTTCTTTTTAGTGGATTGGGAGGGTTGTGGTCCAGAAGAGAGGTCCTGGGAACCTGAGGACAATATCCTGGACAAAAGTCTGGTCCTCAGGTTCTCAGGCTCCAAGAAGAGGGGGAGACCCAAGGGGGGGGGGTACTGTTACGCCGAGCGCTCCGGGTCCCCGCTCCTCCCCGGAGCGCTCGCTACACTCTCCTCACTGCAGCGCTCCGGTCAGTTCCACTGACCCGGGGCGCTGCGATACCGCCTCCAGCCGGGATGCGATTCGCGATGCGGGTAGCGCCCGCTCGCGATGCGCACCCCGGCTCCCGTACCTGACTCGCTCTCCGTCAGTCCTGTCCCGGCGCGCGCGGCCCCGCTCCCTAGGGCGCGCGCGCGCCGGGTCTTTGCGATTTAAAGGGCCACTGCGCCGCTGATTGGCGCAGTGGTTCCAATTAGTGTTAACACCTGTGCACTTCCCTATATCACCTCACTTCCCCTTCACTCCCTCACCGGATCTTGTTGCCATCGTGCCAGTGAAAGCGTTTCCTTGTGTGTTCCTAGCCTGTGTTCCAGACCTCCTGCCGTTGCCCCTGACTACGATCCTTGCTGCCTGCCCCGACCTTCTGCTACGTCCGACCTTGCTTCTGTCTACTCCCTTGTACCGCGCCTATCTTCAGCAGCCAGAGAGGTTGAGCCGTTGCTAGTGGATACGACCTGGTCACTACCGCCGCAGCAAGACCATCCCGCTTTGCGGCGGGCTCTGGTGAAAACCAGTAGTGACTTAGAACCGATCCACTAGCACGGTCCACGCCAATCCCTCTCTGGCACAGAGGATCCACTACCTGCCAGCCGGCATCGTGACAGTCACTCTTGGGATCACTTGATCACTGGTACCCCCTGGGTAACAATCACATGACATATCACATGGTATAACTCTTAATGCAGCATTACATTTTATAACAATTTAGATGGTAAAACATATTTACTTTGGGGAAACAAGTGCAGGGGGCCTTGGGGACACTGAAGGAAGCTGCCTGACAGGACAACAGGAGCCCAAGGTAACACCTCCCGTACTGGGCCACCACATGGTCTAAGCACTGAGAGGCTGACTCCCCACCCCTTTAACCTCTGCAGTAATACTGGCACCACTTATATGTCTATTTCCCACAGACAACTTCTGGATATGACGCTGAGCAAGTGCACTGAACTTGTTTGGGCAACCATGGAGAGGTCTTTTCTAAGTGGAGCCTGTCCTGTGAAACCACTGTATGGTCTTACCCACCCTGCTGCAGCTCAGTTTCAGGGTCTTGGCAATTTTCCTATAGCCTAGGCCATCTTTATGTAGATTTCAAGTAGAGAAAACAGACATGGTCGCACATCCACAATTGATATTTTTATCTACCTGCTTCTCAGCATAAATGTAAAAACTAACAGGTTGTTAGTATACATTTTGATCAAAAAGTACAAGCCCACTCGCCATGTCAAGGCCACCTATTAAGAGTGGGTTCCTAACGTCCCTAGCATAAACTGGTGTAGCACTGGGGGTTGACCACCACCGCCACAACACTAGTGCCCACAAGGGGGAACGACCCACTGACAGAGCAGCCCCAATGCCCCTCAAACCAGTCTCAGGGCTGCGCCTCCCCACAGACACGGTGCCACGGCAGAAAAGGACGCTGCACAGCACCACACCAGTGTGAACAAGGTGTAAGAGCTCACTTACCATGTGCTCCCAGTCAGACTAGGAGGCTACCAGAAAAGAAAGGGCCCTGAGCAGCTTCCTGCTCATTTATATAGGGTTGGGCTGAGGGGGTGGGGCATCTTTATGTAGAGCAACAATTCATTTTTTAGATCCTCAGAGAGTTCTTTGCCATGTAGTGCCATGTTTATCGTCTAGTGACCAGTATTAGAGAGTGATAGAGTGATAATACCAAATTTAAGACACCTGCTCCCCATTCACACCTGAGACCTTGCAACAATAAGGAGTCACATGACAATAGGGAGTGGAAATAGTTAATTGGGTCCATGTCCACTTAGGTGTGGACTCACTTAAGATATAGAACTGGTTAATTAAATGTAAAAAACAAAGAAATTCAAGAGTGTGTGCATGTTTGTTTTTTTAAAGAAAAGAAAGATATATTTGAGGTTGCAAAGTAAAACACCAATGAATATAAACTGAATATGAATATTATCAGACTTTAGTTTGGGTATATTTTTAATGCTAAAGTAAATTAAAATAATACAATACAGGAATTTAGGTGCACTACTGTGGTAGATGTATACAGTGACATTGGCTATACCTCAACACTGATGTTAAATTTGAGAAGTTCGCCAGTATATCCTTATATGAAGGACATACCAGAGCCCGCACACCAATGCCAAGGTTTCTCAAATGGCACGGGACCTAACGCTAAACCTACCTTTGCGTGATAAGCAAAACAGTGGGCCAGTGGGCAATTATGGCAGCATTGGCCGACTCACAGAGTCCTCCCAGGTACCCTCCAGCGTGGCTAAGCACACATACAATGGGAGGAGGGAGGCAAACTGCAAGCCCCCCTAAGTTGGCTAATATAGGTGCATGGCCTCACAGGTGAAACCTTAATGCTGCCTGGAAGATGTTCAAGGCGCATTACATATGGAGTTTACACACCTCCAAGTATAAAATTTAAACAACAACAAAAAACGTGGTCTCAAATGGCTAGAGGTGCTCAACCCCAAATGCGGTTGTGCATTTATACTGGGGGAGCACATCCTGCCCTTGTAGTCCGTTGCTAGGGGCGATCCCCAGCATAAAAATGCATACAATGGAGAATGCCTGCAGCGTACTACAAGTACCACAATAGAATCGTACACCAGATAGACGGTGTGGATGTGTAACAACTGGAATATTACAATACAGGAATTTAGGTGCACTACTGTGGTAGATGTATACAGTGACATTGGCTATCCCTCAACACTGATGTTAAAATTGAGACATTCGCCAGTATATCCTTATGTGAAGGACATAAAGTAAATTAAATAAATCCACCAGCTATATCAGCAGTGGTATAATTTCAGCTGTAACTGTAGGGGTTGGAATAAAATAGAGTTCCATTGATTTGAATAATGTAAATTACATACCGTATTTATCGGGGTATACCACGCACCGGCCTATAACACGCACCCTCATTTTACCAAGGATATTTGGGTAAAACAAGTTTTTTACCCAAATATCCTTGGTAAAATGAGGGTGCGTGTGTGTGCATGTGTATACCCCGATACACTGTTTCTGACCCCGCAGAAGCCCAAAGGAAAGGCAGGAGGAGAGAGGCCGCTGCCCCATTGCCTCCCCCATCCCCGGTTTCACAATTACCTGTTGCCGGGTTCGGGTCCACGCTGCTTCTGGCTCCAGTGTGGCGTCTTCTGCGTTGTTGCTATGCGCTGCGATGCGCAATGATGAGTGACGTCTTCAACGCAATGTCACTCGTCATTGCACCGCGCAGCGCATAGCAACGACGCAGGGGACGCCACACCGAAGCCAGAAGCAGCGCGGACCCGATCCCCGGCAACAGGTAATTATAAAGCCGGCGATGGGGGAGGCAATGGGGCAGCGGCGCCGGCAATGAGGCAGCGGCGCCGATAGCCAGGGGGAGAGAAGGGGCAGCAGCGCCGATAGCCAGGGGGAGAGAAGCGGCGGCAGCAGAGCTCTAGACCCCAGGAAAGGCAGGGGGAGAGAAGCGGGCAGCGATGGCCTCTCTCCCCCTGCCTTTCCTGGGGGCTTCTGCAGGGTCAGAAAAACCGGGGATGGGGGAGGCAATGGGGCAGCAGCGCCGGCAGTCTCTGGACCCCAGGATAGGCAGGGGCAGAGAATCAGGCAGCGACGGCAGGTCTCCGGACCTGCAAAAGCCGCTGCAGTTCATTGATTTAAAGCGCCCGCTTTAAATCATTGAACTACAGCGGCTTATCGGCGTATAACACGCAGATAGACTTTAGGCTAAACATTTTAGCCTAAAAAATGCGTGTTATACGTCGATAAATATGGTAAATTGTGATCCTCAATAGTTACAGAAAGAACACTGTATAGTAAATGAAATGTTAAGGTTTGATAGGGAGATCTCTAAAATGGAGACAGATTTTCATTGTACTGAAATGCAGCTTGTTAGACATCACCATCCCAGTCATGAATAACAAATCACTTTACGTATGCGTGAATATACTATACTGTAAAAAAGATAAAAGTACGCTATAAACAAGGCTCTACTAGTAATGATTACACTGGTTTGCATAGGCTAGACCAGAATCGAGCTCAGGACAACATGGCAGCTAAAAGGGGTATTCCAACAATTTCAAGTTAGCCTCTATCCATAGGATTGCGGCAGGGCTGGTTGTAGACTAAGTGTGACCCTGGGCAAAATGGGGCCCGTGGGTTGCGTGACCAAAGACCACCATGTTGTGCTCCCGGAATTGTGCTGCATCTCAGCTAATGTGAGTAAATGGGGTTGCACTGCAAAAAAAATGTCACTAGCATAAGCTGAGATACAGCACGACTCAGGGAGCAGAACATTGTGAACTTTCACTGTGTAATCGATGCCGCAGGTAAAGTTGACATGTAGCTCTAGCCTAATAGTGTCACCTTTTGTTCATTATACAGTGATTTGCCCACACATAACAGTGATCTTCTCAGTGCTGCTGATTTGTAATAATGTACATTTTATTCCTCTTACAGTAATAGTTCTCCTCATAATCCCTCACACTGTAATAATGCCAACCGTTGTCCCCCTACAAAATGATGATGTCACAGTTGTACCTCTTGCTGTGTAATAATGCCACTTACAGTACATGACCCCCTACACCTGACAACGCTTTATACTTGTATTCCGACCACTGTATTGTCTGAGCCATATATACTTTATACCAAAAACTGATTGAAAACATCATAGGTGCACAGGACAACCTTTCCCAAAGCTTTCCACTGGGGAGGGTTTCCCCATAAGGTATCTGCTTTGTGATACAGAATACAGACTCATCACACACCATGTGAATACAGCCTAAGGTCCCAATGACGGTAAACATATAGAAGGGTCCAAATCTAAGACCTATATTGAATATTTTCTATGTTTAACCTTTGAACGAAATCAGACCCCAAATTGTGTTATGTCCATGTTAAAAGGGATATTACCTGATCAGACACATTCACAGTATACAGCACTACTATATCCAGTAACTACAGTAGTGCAGACATATTCTTTTTTTTCTTCTCCATTCATCCCAGACAAATTATAGACTGCAGAGCAGAATGGAAAAAAACAGACCCAAAACCCTTTCCCAGAATGTATAGGTAGAGGTAAAATGTCTCCTGCAATAAAAGGGATTGACTGAGCATGCACAGCTAGCCCTCCATTCATTGTCTATGGAGCAGCGCTCAGCATTGCTTGGCTTTCGAATTACAATGAATGAAGTGCATGCATGATTGCTCCATTTATTGAGGGGGGGGGGGATTTTTCCTTTATTTTAATGATTGGCAGGGGTCCTAATAGTTTAAGTTTTACCAATCACCTAGTTATCCCCTATCCTAGGGATAGTAGAATTATTTAAATTGTGGATATACCCTTTTAATATAGAATAATAATAGTTAGGACATTTCAGTATACTGAGTGTCTCCAACCTGGGATTTTCTATCTGTAGCAAAATTATATATCCAGCATGTTCTGCAGGGAATTGTAACAACTAGCTTGTGGTTCTAAGGTTAGGCTGATACATATAAGGACCTTGGACAGTACTTTGCCGTACAATAATAACTGCAGTGATTTTAACAAGAGTTTATTAACATGTTGTGGTATTTAACCTGTCCAGGACCAGGAACAGGTACGCCCTTGAGCCCTGGTACTTAAGGACCAAGGGCGTACATGCACGCCCTGGCCCCATTTACAAGGTTTAAACCGTTCTCACCAGCAGAGAACGGGTTAAAGCCGGTGGGTCCCGGTTGATACAGGCAGTCAGGACCCATGGATAATGCCGGGCACCGGCTATTGGGCTGATGCCCGGCATTAACCCTTTAGATGCCGCAAACAAAGTTGATCATGGCGTCTAAAATGAAAGTGAATCTATCCCGGCAGCTCTGTGGAGCCCTATCAGCTTGCTGGACGATGAGAGTTTCCTCACCTGCCTCTTCATCATTTGTTTGGCAATCTGCTGCACCTGAGCAGCAGAGTGCCGAAAACAATGATCAATGCTATGCTAGAGCATAGCATTGATCAGTATATGCAATCAGAAGATTGCATGTTATAGCCTCCTGTGGGGCTAAAAAAAAAAAAAAAGGTGTAAAAAAAAAGTGTAAAAATGTGTGAATTAACCCCTTCACTATTAAAAGTTTAAATCACCCCCCTTTTCCCATTTTTTAAATAAAATATTGCAATAAAAAATTTAAATAATCATATGTGGTATCGCTGCATTGGTAAATGTCCGAACTATTAAAATATAAGGTTAGCTAAACCTCACAGTTGATGACGTATATGTAAAAAAACACGAAAGTCCAATTTTGCGCATTTTTGGTCACTTCATATACCATAAAAAAATTAATAAAAAGCAATCAAAAAGTCCCATCAAAACAAGAATAGTACTCATAAAAACTAAAGACCACGGCACAAAAAATGAGCCATCATATAGTCCCGTAAACCGAAAAATTAAAAAGTTATAGGGGTTAGAAGATCACAATTTTAAACATACTAATTTTGGTGGATGTAGTTAGGAAGTAGTAAAATAAAATAAAATCTACAGAAATTGGGTGTTCTTGTAACTGTATGGATCTACAGAATAAAGATAAGGTGTCATGTTTACCGAAAATTGCACTGTGTAGAAACAGAAGCCTCCAATGCAAAATGGCGATTTTCATTTTTTATTTCACCCCACAAATATATATTTTTTAGTTTTGCTGTAAATTTTGTTATTAAATGATTAATGTCATTACAAAGTATAATTGGTGGTGCAAAAAAAAAAGTCCTTATATGGGTCAGTAGGTGCAAAATTGAAAGCGGTAGGATTTTTAGAAGGAGAGGAGGAAGAAACAAAAGTGCAAAAATGAAAATTGGCCTGGTCCGTAAGGGGAAAATGTGCTTGGTCCTTAAGGGGTTAAAGCATTCCTCTAACTGTGGTCCCAGTGGCAGGATATGGGCTTAAAGGGGTTATCCAACATAAGGGGATTTTAGTATTTACCTGCCAGACCGTAATGGGCATGCTTAGGAAGGATCTGCATGTAACACTCACGTTCCAGAAGACTGGAACACCTGTGGATATGGTGGGATGGACTTGCTGCGGCAGGTGGCACCTAGGTCGCTACCCCTGACATGGCTCGACCACACAGGCAGCTGAGAAGACGCGAGGCACAGGAGGGATAAGGCAGCCCGTAGTCAGGATAGCAGAAGTTCAGGGCAGGCGGCACAGTAATGGACCAGCTCATCAACAGAAGGCAAACTAGAGGAAACTGGGAGAGGAAGAGGAGAACGGAGATGGAGTCCGTAGACAACAAAAAAGTGAGACGACCTCGTGGACTCGAAATCCTTATGATTATAACAGAATTAAGCCCAGGGGACAAGGTCGTCCCAATTGTCTTGGCGAGCTGAAACAAAATGCCGAAGATAAGTCTCAAGGATTTGATTAACCCTCTCCACCTGACTGTTGGACTGAGGGTGGTAGGCCGAGAAGTCTAGATTGATGTCCAGACGGTTACAAAGTGAACTTAGAGACAAACTGCACACCACGATCTGAAATGATATGCTGAAAAAGACCATGTAAATGAAAGACATGTAACATGAAGTACTTTGCCAGCTGTGGAGCAGAAGGAATACATGGTAGATGAATGAAATGAGCCATCTTGGAAAACCAACCCAAATGACCGTGTTATTATGAGATGGTGGCAAATCGGTGATGAAATCCATTGCAATATGGGATCAGGGAGTTCTCCAGAATGGGTAAAGACTGTAAGAGTCCTGCAGGTCTCTGTCGAGAGGTTTTGTCACGGGCACAAGTTTCACAGGAACAAACAAAATCAGAAACATCACGTTCAAGATGGGGCCACCAGTGGTACCGGGAGATTAGAAGTAGAGTCTTGCGTATTCCAGATTTCCTGCTGTCAAGGAAGAATGACCCCATTTCAGTACCTTGCGTCTCAACCTGGCAGGCACAAAGGATTTTCCCTGAGGAACTTACTTAATTTCTGCAGGAGCGGCAGGAATCCAACGGTCAGGAGGAATAATATGCCTAGACGTGTGTTGCGGTTCTAGGGTGATAATCCTGTCTGCAGCTCTACTTATTGTGGAAAATCCTGCATACTACACCAATTGTGATTTTAGAATTAGAATAAAACAAACATGCCCCTCCCCCGACCATGAGCTCTCTTTGTTAGTCCCCAAAATGGCCACCAACTATATCAAAACGAAAGCAGGAAGTTCAGGCTAAAACTATAGGTCCTAAATATGTTTGTAAAAAGCACCCAGAAACACTGATTAAGTTTTGTACAACTATGAAATAATTGTACAAAGTATTTTGGCAGAAATGTCTTATACCAGCAGTGTATCCCAGCAAATTAACAATCACTCGGTAACCAACAAAGTTGATAACATTTAATAAAACATTAATTAGCTAAATCAAAAGACATACATACAAGCATTAATACAATAGTACATACTCTATGTTTAGCAAACTAGCTTGAATCTACCCAAGTGATACATGAAATTTAGTGTAGAAATGATACAATCAATATACTTATCCATCCCAGGCTAAGGAGCATAAAAATGCTCCCCTCTCGAAGGAAGATCCAAAGAGAAAGAGACAGAGGGCCATCTGGTTTCCTGTGAAATCCCCTAATGCCCCACCCATTTGGCCTAGTGTCCGCCTGCTCTCCTTACATAACCTGGAAAAACAGGTTCTTTAGCCCCGCCTTTATACTAAATGATAGATGTAAAAACACATAATTTCAATGTCCATAACAGCGTGAAGTCCAAACCAATGATGTCAGAGGACCTGGAGAGAGCATCAGCCCTGATGCTCTTATCTGCCGGTCGGAAGTGGATGAAGAAGTGGAACTTACAAAAGAACAATGACCACGGAGGTTCAAACGCCGAGCAGACTGAAGGTATAGAAGATTCTTATGGTTGGAGTAGATGTTGACCGGATGAGAAGAACCTTCCAATAAATGTTGCCATTCCTCCAAAGATAGCTTGATAGCAAGGAGTTCACGATCTCCAATGGAGTAATTCCTCTCAGGAGGAGAGAATGTCTTGGAGAAGAACCCACTAGTAACAGTCTTGTCCTTGGCGTTTTTCTGAGTAAAAACGGCACCCACTCCAATAGATGAGGCATCAACCTCCAAAGCAAAGGGCCTCTCCGGATCAGGTCTTGTAAGCACGGGAGCAGAGGCAAACACAGACTTTAAATGGGGGAAGGCCTCTTCAGGCCAAGAATTAGAATTTGAAGCCTTCTTAGTGAGAGCCACAATTGGATCAACCAAGGACGAAATATGTGGAATAAATTTACAATAATAGTTAGCGACTTCCAGAAATCATTGAATAGCACTTAGGCCCGAAGGACAGGCCAATCCAATACTGCAGACAACTTATCTGGATCCATTTGCAGGCCCCGATGAGAGACAATATAGCCAAGAAACGGAAGACTAGATTTCTCGAACAGACATTTCTCCAGTTTGGCGTAGAGATGAATCTTCCATAGTCGGTGAAGAACCAGATGAACATGAGTACAATGCTCCTCTAAGTTGGAAGAGAAGATCAGGATGTCATCTAGGTATACGACAACACAAGTGTAGAGAAGATCATGGAAGATATCATTGACAAACTCTTGAAAAACTGCTGGAGCATTGCAGAGAACAAAAGGCATTACAAGATGCTCAAAATGTCCGTCACAAATATTGAAGGCCCTTTTCCATTCATCTCGCTTGCGGATACAAATGAGGTTATACGCTCCATGTAAGCCCCCAGCAAATTTCTCCAGTTCTCCAATCTAGTTGCGGAGAGTGACGTCGGAGCCAAGGAAGGCCAAGAAGAAGCTCAGAAGTATATGGATACACCTTAATAAGATGGGAATGGTTGGTGATATTAACTTCCTGTTTGCGGCACATTAGTATATGTGAGGGGGGAAACTTTTCAAGGTGGATGGTGACCATGGCGGACATTTTGAAGTCGGCCATTTGAAATCCAACTTTTGTTTTTTCAATAGGAAGAGGGTCATGTGAAACATCAAACTTATTGGGAGTTTCACAAGAAAAACAATGATGTGCTTGGTTTTAACATAAATTTATTCTTTCACGAGTTATTTACAAGTTTCTGACCACTTGTAAAATGTGTTCAATGTGCTGCCCATTGTGTTTGATTGTCAATGCAACCCTCTTCTCCCACTCTTCACACACTGATAGCAACACCGCAGGAGAAATACTAGCACAGGCTTCCAGTATCTGTAGTTTCAGGTGCTGCACATCTCGTATCTTCACAGCATAGAAAATTGTCTTCAGGTGACCCCAAAGATAAAAGTCTAAGGGGGTCAGATCGGGAGACCTTGGGGGCCATTCAACTGGCCCACGACAACCAATCCACTTTCCTGGAAATTTTTCATCTAGGAATGCACGGTCCAGACACCTGACAAGATGGTGCACCACCACATTATGGGTGTCAGGTCCCGATCTGACCCCCCTTAGACTTTTATCTAAGGGGGTCAGATCGGGACCTGAGGTACGTGCGGGTTCCTCAAAGACACAGCGAAATTCTGGCAGAAAAGCCGTCAAGTTGGAAGCTACTGGATCACCGCGGTCCAAAAGGGGTGTAGCCCAGGCTAGGGCTTTTCTGGACAGTAGGCTAATAACAAAGGACACCTTAGCACGTTCCATCGGAAACAGTTCTGACATGAGCTCCAAATGCATGGAGCACTGTGTAACGAAGCCTCTGCATAACTTGGAATCAACGTCATATTTAGAGGGTAATGGTAGACATAGCTGGGAGCCAGAAGACACTGCAGGAGCTGGAGGAGGGAGCGGGACAGGTTGCGGGTGCTGCTGCTGTTGCAAGGCCAAAAGCAGGTTGTATCACAGCAGAAAGTTGGGTACGTTGCTGTGCCTGTCGTGTGCACTGCTGAGACTGACGTACCACAACGGAGGGAATATCCGCAACTTCAGGCAGGGGTACTTAAGCGGGAACCATGGCCGCATCTTACTTTAGCAATCCTGTTTCATAAGACTGGAACACTGGTGGATGTGCATCCGCTTGACCTGTGTGGCAGATGACTCGGACCATACCAGGGAGCGGAGTCTAAGGTGCCACTGATTTTCCCCAGAGCCCACCGCAATGCGGGATGAACTTGCTGCGGCAGGTGGCACCGAGGTCGCTACCCCTGACATGGCTCGACCACACAGGCGACTAAGGAGATGCGAGGCACAGGAGGGATAAGGTAGCTTGTAGTCAGGATAGCAGAAGGTCAGGGCAAGCGGCACAGTAGCGTAGTCAGGACGTAGCAGGAGGTCAGTAGGCAGGTGGCAGAGGAGCTAGGCCAGGTCGCAGAGCAAAGGATCAGATACACGGCAAGACAATACTCATGAATGCTTTCTCTCAGGCACAAGGCAACAAAGGTCCGGCAGGGAAGTGTGGGAGGAAGAGGAATTTATCAATGAGCCACAGGTGTACTACACTAATGGATGCACTGGCCCTTTAAATCTTAAAGCTCCGGGGCACGCACACCCTAGGGGACGGGGACACGCGTGCCGCAGCAGAGAGGCAGAGGCAGGGGCAGGAGAAGCACCTGGTGAGTGACAGACTGGGATTCGCATGCGGGCGCATCCCTCTATGTGAATCCCAGCCCCGCCGGCAGCAGCAGGTAATGGGACCATGCACTCACAGCCAGCGTGTGTGGCCAGAGCGCATAACGTAACACTGTGCTTTTCTTAGGGCTAAATGGCTATGTTGTGAGATAACCATAACACTGTGGCTAGCTTTTTGTGAACTGGTATTTCCTGTTTGAGTTATCTTCTTTTGTCTACAAATCCCATATTTCCATTTTCCTCCCTCCCACACATCAGCCACCCCACCCATTAAAACATAAAGGAGCTGCATCCATTCAAAAGATCTGTGGTTTTCAATTAGGGTGCCTACAGCTGTTGCATTAGTTGCAGATTGATCTCTCTCCCACAATCCAAAAATTACATAAGAATTGTGAGAAAACCGTCACACACAGGTACAGACACTATATTGTGAACTACACTAACTTTACAGCCCCTGTAGCATAGTCAAATAATAAAAATTCTTGGTATACCCCTTTTAAATTTCTTGGCCACTTCTGATAACCTGACTTGCTCTGAGACTATTGTGATCTGAAGATGCATTTGCTGGAAGTCCAACGCAAGTCTATGCAGATTCAGGTTGTGATCGTCTCGGTCAAAGTCACAGGATCAGAGGTTGATGCAAAACTTAAGCACATATTCTTCTGTTGGGGCCACAATTAGAGGTACCCTTTAAATCTTATTGGCATATTGAGTGTTTTTGTTACGGTGAGCGCTTTGGTCCGGCGCGACGACTGTGAGCGCTTACCTCCCTGCCCTCCCCGCCGGGTCGCGATTTGCATCGTGGGGCATGCCCGCATGCGACTGGCGACCCGCTTCTCACTTGCCTCCGCTCTGTTCTCTGGTTTTCCGCATGCACGCCACCGCCTCCTAGGGTGCGCACGCTCCAGCTTCTTGACATGGCCAGTTCACCATTGATTGGTACCTACTCCTTCTGCCAGGTTATTTAAGGCAGCTCCACCCCTTCCTTCCTGCCGGATCTTCAGTGTCCCATAGCCTGAGATTAAGCGTTTCTATTGTTCTGTTGCCTTGCCCATGTTAATTGACTACTCATCCTTGCCGTCTGCCCTGACCTTTCTGCTAAGTCCGACTATGCCTCTAACTCATTCTTCCGAACCTTTCCTCGCCCCGGTTACCTGTGTGGTCAAGTCGTGTCGGTGATAGCGACCTGGGTGTCACCTGCCGCAGCAAGCCCATCCTGCCTTATGGCAAGCTCTGGTGAAGACCAGCGGCACCTTAGACTCCGCTCCCCAATATGGCTTGTGTCATCTGCCACACAGGTCAGTGGATCCACATCCAGCGTTGTGACAGTTTGCTGTGATTTTCAGAAGAATACATCAAAAGAACAGCACACTCAATATACGTAAATAACTCTCAATGTGAGCACTACAGAGACAACATGTTACTGCATGGTAACACCATAGAAACATCGAAAGTGTAGATAAGAACCATTTGGCCCATCTAGTCTTCCCAATATCCTGAATATTATGAATGGTCTCTGGCCCTATCTTATATGAAGGATAGCCTTATGCTTATTCCATGCATGTTTAAACTCCTTCACTGTATTTGCAGCGACCACTTCTGCAGGAAGGCTATTCCATGCATCCACTTCTCTCTCAGTATAGTAATACTTCCTGATATTACTTTTAAATCTTTGCCCCTCTAATTTAAATCTATGTCCTCTTATGGTAATTTTTCTTCTTTTAAATATATTCTACTCCTTTACTGTGTTAATTTCCTTCATGAATTTATATCATATCCCCTCTGTCTCTTCTTTCTTCTAAGCTATACATGTTAAGGTCCTTTAATCTTTCCTGGTAAGTTTTATCCTGCAATCCATGTTCTAGTTTAGTAGCTCTTCTCTGAACTCTCTCTAGAGTATCGATATCCTTCTGGAAATACGGCCTCCAGTACTGCGTACAAAACTCCAAGTGAAGTCTCACCAGTGTTTTGTACAGTGGAATGAGCACTTCCCTTTTTCTACTGCTAATACCTCTCCCTATACCCATGAGCACTTCCTTCTTTCTACTGCTAATACCTCTCTCTATACACCCAAGTATTCTGCTAGCATTTCCCGCTGCTCTATTATATTGTCTGCCTATTTTCAAGCCTTTTTAACCACTTAGGGACCACGGGTGTACAGGTATGCCCTCGCTCCCTGTTACTTAAGGACCACGGGCGTACCTGTACGCCTGTGGGAATTCCGGTCCCCGCAGTTTGCTGTCTGGGCATGCTGGGATTTGTAGTTTTGCAACCTCTGGAGGCCACAGTTTTGAGATCACTGTGCAGTGATCTCTAAACTGCGGCCCTTCAGATCTTGCAAAACTACAACTCTCAGCATGCCCAAATAGCAAACAGCTGTCTCGGCATGCTGGGAGTTGTAGTTTCATACCTCCAGCTGTTGCATAACTACATCCCCCAGGATGCCCTTCGGTGATCAGTACATGCTGGGAGTTGTAGTTTAACAACAGCTGTAGGCACACAGGTTGGAAAATACTCAGTTACGTTACAGAACCTAACTGAAGGTTTTCCAACCAGTGTGCCTCCAGCTGTTACAAAAGTACAACTCCCAGCATGCACAGTCTGTCAGTATATGCTGGGAGTTGTAGTTTTGAAACCGCTGGAGGTTTGCCACCCCCACCATTTGAATGTACAGGGTACATTCACACTGGCGGTTTTATGTACCCCAAAAACGTGTGAATGTACCCTAAAAACACTACACTACACTAACACATAATAAAGGATAAAACACTACATATACACCCCCTTACACTGTCCCCCCCCAATAAAAATTAAAAACTTATCGTACGACAGTGTCTCCAAAACGGAGCCTCCAGCTGTAGCAAAACAACTATTCCCAGCATTTTTGGAAAGCCACTGACTGTCCAGGCATGCTGGGAGTTTAGCAACAGCTGGAGGCACCCTGTTTGGGGATCCCTGGCATAGAATGTCCACCCCTATGCAATCCCTAATTTAGTACTCAAATGCACATGGCGCTCTCACACTTCAGAGCCCTGTCATATTTCAAGGAAACAGTTTAGGGCCACATATGGGGTATTTCCGTACTAAGGAGCAATTGCAGTACACATTTTGGGGGGCTTTTTCTCCTTTTACCCCTTACGAAAAGGAAAAATTGGGGTCTACGCTAGACTGTTAGTGTAAAAAATAAAAACATTTACACTAACATGCTGGTGTTGCCCCATACTTTTAATTTTCGCAAGAGGTAAAAGGAAAAAAAATTGCAACGCAATTTCTCTTGAGTACGGAAATACCCCATATGTGGGCGCACAAAGCTCAGGAGTGAAAGCGCACTATGTACATTTGCGGCCTAAATTGGTGATTTGCACAGGGGGGGTGGGGGCTGATTTTACAGCGGCTCTGACATAAACGCAAAAAAAAAAAATACCCACGTGTGACCCCATTTTGGAAACTACACCCCTCACGGAACGTAACAAGGGGTATATTGAGCCTTAACACCCCACAGGTGTTTGACAACTTTTTGTTAAAGTTGGATGGGAAAACATGCTGGTGTTAACCTAAATTTTTCATTTTCACGAGGGAAAATGGAAAAAAGCCCCCCAAAATTTGTAACCCCATTTCTTCTGAGTAAGAACATACCCCATATGTGGATGTAAAGTG